>NC_086177.1:30035000-30287500 GCF_023053635.1 Elgaria multicarinata webbii
ACTTCCCCTAAATGTTCCAAAACTCTGAGCCTCACCCTGGTCTAAAAGGATTCACCAGAATAGAAGCAATAGGCAAGACTCGTTATAAAATGTTTGCGATAAGATTACACAGGCGTTCTGAGAGGGGCCTTCTGTGTTGAACACAAACCTTGCAAGAGACATCAGAAGTCCTTCTGTGTCCAGCTTTCTCATTCATGTATTTATATTATAATAATTCATGTATTTGGACATTTATTTGGAAACTCCTTTCCTTTTGTGCAGGTACCTAGGCACAACGCATATACAGATGGACATAAGTTGAGCTTTGGGCCTTTCCCTCCTCTCTCTACTTGTTCATCCAACTTGTGGATATAAAGTGAGAACATGGTTCAATTCTAACTTTGCAGCAGAAGCCACCTGCACCTAGGGCTGATTGGCTGGTGCCTGTGATGACATGAGTCACCTGACCACCACCCTTAAATTTTCAGTTTTTTTAAATAATCAGTAGTTGGGGGGGGGTGTTTCAAAGGCAGACTTAACTTAATCGGAGCTCCGCAGTGGAGGGGAGTGGCACCAGGTAAGGCCGGGAGAGGAGGGCGGGGGGGGGGGGTTACCGGGCCCTGCCGCCGTCGCCGCCCGTGCGGCGATGGCGGCAGAGCCCGGTAAGGGACCAAGGGGAGGGGGCCTTGCCTGCCTCCATCCGCGGTCCGTCGGCTTCTTCAATTGAGCCCGCGGTTCAACCAGGAAGTCTGGGCTGCAAGGTAAGGAAGAGGAGGGGGGTTTACTGGGCCCTGCCGCTGTCGCCGCATGGGCGACAGCGGCAGGGCCCGGTAAACCCCACTTACCTTTCCGGCGGAGCTCCGGATCGAGGCAAAGGATCCGCCTTCACCTCGATCCTCTTCGCCATGCTCCGCCGGCCCCCCAATCCTCTTCGCCTCCGCCTTAAGGGCAGGCGAAGCCCCCCGCTCCACTTCTAATTCGCCGGTCCGATTAGAAACGGAGCACATCCCTAATGAGTAGTTTATTGGATTTTTACCACCTTGTTGGGAAGCTTTACAAGAAATAAATGATAGATATAAACTTCACTGTGACTATTTATATTCATATAAATTATTTATACTATTTATATTAAATATACTATTTATTATGTGACTATTTATATTCGTGGGTGTTGCATTTTATTTCAAATATTAGAGTTCAGGGAGCATTCACTTTAGTGGTGATAAACAGCCTAACAGTCCTGACATCTGACCACCACTTAACTCAAAAAACAAAGTCCAATCCAGCCCAGAACAGATCTATAGTAATAAACTTATCTCATAATGTCAAATGATTAAACACAGGTTCTTTTTTACATTTAAATATACACGTTTTCCATTAGGGAGCTCTGTTAACTGATAAGAGTTTCCCAACTGTTAAGTTTATTTCTACTTCTATTTGTCAAAAGCTAATAGGGAAAATAATAGAAACTAATTGAAAAGCAAAGCAAACACATGGGGCCGGCAGTGTTTTAGTTAATAAGCAATAGAGGTTACACTATTGACTTCAAGTTCATAAATAACATCAATCCTCAGTGCCAATTAATGTGCAGACAGGATGTTTACGTTCTTTGATAAGATGTCATAAGCAGATCTTGACATTTTAAAGTTTTAATTTGAAAAGTGTTATCAGGAATTGAGCCAAGCTGAGGCTTCCTCAGCAAAGCCATGTGCCAAAAGCCGCTTTGAATCAGTGCCGTCATTCTACATGCCTGGTTCGCTACGCTATTATCAGTCTGTAGTCCATAGTAGCCAGATTTCTGCTCTGTTAAGTCATTAACGAAGGATAGGTTAATATCTCTGGAGGGTCGAAATACAGGGTGGCCACAGAAGACACAGATTTACATTAAAAAAAATTGCATGTGTTAATGTATATGTGTAGATGCAAATATAGACATGATGGATTTAATCCAGGATCTGCCTTCCACAAAAGCAAGGGACCTGAGGAAGAGACCTTCCACAAGAGGAAGGGCCCTGCTTGCAGAAGGTCTCTCTGCCTGGGTTCCTCCCCGCAAACCACAGCTCACCTCATTTAGCAGGGTTAAATGACTCTCTGTGTAACATTTTCTGGGGCTGCAGTGGGAAGGAGGTGGCAGGAAGTCCACTTCCACCAGCACAGTTGATCCGGCATAGATCTGGAACCAGCCCATTTACTATAATTGAAATAGGAATACAATACATCTAAATATACTTGGGAAGGCTGGACCAGGTGACCTCTGGAGTTCTTGATCTTTAGTTCAGACCTGGATTGAACATGGATAGCCTTTCAAACAGAGGATATCTTCAAGTGGAGGCCTGTTCTCTACTTGATTGCCCTCTATAAAGTAGGGCACATGGCCATCCTATCTACACATTTAACCAGGCACCATGCAAATTGTGTGTTACACAAAGATATTGATTTTGTGTGTCTTCAATCTAAAGAGTGAATAAATACCTTGACACTGGAGAAACCTCTAATGGGCTTTCTGAAGATAAACAGTGTTGTTTGGTGACATCTACTTTCTATTGTGTGCATGTCCATGGCCTGTAGGACTGCATCATTCCACTGCAGGAAACTTTGCCAGAATCAAGGGGCATACAAGCATATTTCTTTTAAAATATGTATATGCTGCTGTTCATAAATACATCGCCATTTACAAAATAAAATTGCAACTGTGAAAAAATGAACAAGCAACCTAACAAATCAAGAAAACAAAAGAAAAACTATATAAAACAAGGACTACGGCACTCAATTTGCCAAGGGTTATTGAAATAAAATGGTTTGTATTGGCCTTTGGAAAGCTATCACAGAATATGTTGTAGGAAGGAACGTCTCTCAGAAGGGAGTCCCATCAGTGCAAGGGCTACAACAGAAAAGCCCCTGTTTTTGGTGGAGTCTAATCCAACCTTTCCAAAGCATGGAATCTGGAACAAAGCCACATCAAAAGACCGTAGGTGCTGTGAAGGTTCATATGGGAGAAGATGCTTCCTAAGATAATGTTTGTTTGTTTGTTTGTTTACAATATTTATATACTGCTCTCCATCCAAAAGATCTCAGAGCGGCATACAACAAATAGAATAAAAGAATAAAAAAACACCATATTAAAAATACATTCTTTTTTTTTAAAAAAGAACAAAGTTCTGATAAAACTGCATTACTGGTAAAACTGCAGCCCGTCAGTCACAGAAAGCTTCCTGAAACAGCAATGTTTTCAAGAGGCGCTGGAAGCAATACAATGTAAGCACCAGGCAATTCCACAGGAAGGTGGCCATCACACTGAAGGCTCTTCTCCTGGTAGATTCAAATCGGACCATGTGGAAGCACCAGGAACATGCCCTCAGATGGCCTCAGTGACTAGGCACATTGGCAAAGGAGAAGGCATTCTCTCAGGTATCCTGGTCCCAAGTTGTTTAGAGCTTTGTACGCTAGTACTAGAACCTTAAACCTGGACCGGTAGCAAATAGGCAACCCTTAATAGTAAGAAGGGCTGACATGTTGGTCCCAACACAAACTGACAGCCAGTGTGGATGTTTCCAATATGCCTGACTATCAGTCTACCAGTCACTAGCTGGGCTCCTGAATTCTGCACAAGCTGAAATAGGCGAACTGTCTTCAAAGTCTAAAGTTTCCAAATTGTCTTCAAAAGCAGCCCCGTATAGAACAGTTTATAAGAGCCTGTTTGAAAGGTTGCCAAAGTGTGAACTTCAGTACCAGGAAATGACAAAACTGCAGTCCAGGAGTGGACACCAAGGGTGGTAGAGGAGAGTGGCGCTTGTATATGGCAGTGGAGACTAGTGGCTCTGATTTCAGGGGGTCTGTGAATCCACTCTGGGTGTTTGTTAGAACTCTAAAAGATCTTTCCAAGGCTCTGAGCCCAATCCCCAAAACCAATTCAGCACCTTGCATAGTTCCTTTATAGATCTGACTGGTTCTGATTGAAACCCAGGGTGGATTCACAGACTCACTGAAATTGGAGCTACCAGCCTCCTCTGGTATATGAATTCCAGGAAATGGACATAGGTATGAGAGGAATGGACTGCAATGGAGCCTGGGCAAAGCCAATGTATTTACTCGGTTGGTTCGCCATCTATGGCCTCTCCTGGACAGGGATAGCTTGCCCACAGTGGTACAGGCATTGGTAACCTCAAGATCAGATTACTACAAAGCGGTCTATGCAGGGCTGCCCTTAAAGCTGCTTCGGAAGCTGGAGCTAGTGCAGAATGTGGCAGCTCAGCTGTTGTCTGGATGTAACTTTCCAGCATGTAACTCCTTTGCTGAGGGAACTGCACTGCCTGCCTATTCGCTACCGGGCCAGGTTTAAGGTTCTTGTACTTGTGTACAAAGTTCTAAACAACTTGGGACCTGGATACCTAAGAGAGAGCCTTCTCCCCTACCAACCTGCCCAGTCACTGAGGTCATCCGAGTGCATGCTCCTGGTGGTCTCACATAGACCCATCCTCTGATTGGAGTGCACCAGGGGAAGAGCCTTTAGTATGGTAGCCCCCCTCCTATGGAATTCCCTGCCTCTGTTGATCAGGCAGGCACCAACTTTGTATTCTTTTCGGTGCCTCCTGAAAACATCATTGTTCCAGGAAGCCTTTCTTTAATGACCAGCCACAGTTCATGACTCACTTTTCATTTTGCTTCTTTTAAAAAAATCTATTTTAAAGTGTTTTATTCTGTTTTTATTTTATCTTGTACACCACTCTGAAATTTTGAATGGGGAATGGTATATAAATATTTATTTATAAATGTATGAATTGCCTAGGGGGCCAATTAGGGCCACCAAGGTAACTTAAATTTAAAAACTAAACTTGGTCTCTCATAGACCCTTTCAAGAAATGTAAATGGGGGGATGATGCTGTAGACCAAACTCCACTTGAGGTACTCCTGGCATTGATAAGCATCCAGGTAAAGAGCTGAAAATTACACAGACACAGACACACACACACACAACCAAGAACCAAGGGTAGATCTGGCCACCACACCACAAAACCTGACCTTTGAAAAACAATGTAAAACATGAATACATACATATGCACCAAACCAAATTACAAATTCTGGGTCTAAAAATCTTTAATAAAATATCCTATAAAACATTGGGTCAGCTGCGCTGATGGCAATGGTCTTTCCACCCACTCTTTGTCACAGCAGCCCCTCCCGCCCCCTGAAAACACTGCACAGGGAATCAGGAGACCCTGATGAATGGGCTGAGCTGTGGTGTGGGGGAATAGGGGGAAAACCCAAAATCAGGTGGAGGGACCTTCTGTGAGTAGAGCCCTTCCTCTTGTGGAAGGCAGATCCTGGATCTGACCCTTGTCCTTGGAGAGTAAGTAACTGTCATGAGTTTTTGGTCAATATTTGTGCAATACTTTGTGCCAGATCACTCCATTTTCTGTTTGCATAACGGGAGGCATAATAGCCCTGATGACTCCACATTGTAAAATTCAACGATCTGTGAAAACATCAGCATTTACAATGCTTTTTATGTCTCCGTGACTTTTTATTAGGAGAGAGCGTAAGCTGAAATGCCAATCAGATAAGTCATAATATTTATTAGATTTATTCAGAGTGTCAGTTTCTAGCTTTGTTCTGTTCTTCACTCACAATCACTGCTATTACATCTACAATTATCAGAATATAAGGTACTTTTCGTAGCAAGGGCATGTATTAGAATCTGGGTCACAGCTTCTTTCTAAAGATGAGCTAAAGTCTCTTCTGGGCATGAGTGGTAATTTATAACAATAATACCAAAGTGGCCATCTAGGACATGTGTGGAGAAAGGGCTTGTATACTACAGAAATCGACACAGTCACTGTAAACACCTCTCTGCACCACCATGGATCATCCATTTTCAGGAATGAGTTTGGTTCTTTGCCCCCATTGTAATGTTACTCCAAGTATCCTCATATGAACATATGGCCAACATTTGCTCAAGCCAGCCGAAGACATTTTTTTAAAAATTATTTATTTCATTTCTATACCGCCTCATAGCTGAATCTCTCTTGAGTGGTTTAAAACAATTGATAAAAATTTAAAATACAGCCTAAAAATAGTCTAAAAAAATTAACATAAAATTTTAAAAGACTATAAACCGCTAAAACCAAATTGTTTTGCTCCCTAAGGAAGGACTGTGAGGTCTGTTCAGGTTTAATACTCAAAACAAATTTCTAGTCTCAGAATTTTTTAAGTGTAGGTCTTTTGTACCAGGCTCCAGATTCTAGTAAACAGCAAAGTAGATCTCACAAGCCTGAAATTTTCCCATCTGTGTTCTAGATTGTAGCCCATTTACTTTCCCAACAGAACTCAATGGGAACACTGAGAACTGAGCTGAACTCTATCCACAGATGGAGGTCCTCTCCATCCTGGGAATAGCTGTACCTACTGAATTTGCCAATGCAGATGGGTGGAAAGCAGAGAGCTTCAGCTATGGGATGGTATGGAAATGTAAATAACAACAACAACAAAATTTGTTTTTTAAATTTGCTTTTTTTAAAAATTCCACACATTTCTTCATAAACGAGATGGAAAGAACTTCAATATAAAGGGTTGGATTCAGACCTATCCATTTTAGAGCAGCCCCATTGAAATCAACAGGAGAAGTTAGTGATGACTAATTTGTCCCATTGATTTCAGTGGATCTACTCCAAACATGAATAAGTCTGGATCCAGCCCAAAGAACTTGAAAGTGGGAGGAAGCAAAATGAATAGATCTGTCTAGCCCCAGTCAGATGAGGAATGTTAAACACAATGACCCAAAATTTAACTGTTGACAAACAATTAGTCATTGGGGTGGCCAACAGTGGCAGCTGGTTCTTAAGGGTAAGTGAATATGGCATATGGTTGGATTGATGTCCTTGCCATATAACACTGGAGTGGTTTTCCATTCTGTCACAATACTTGTCAGATGGACTTCAGCCAGAGAAACAAGTCCAATGATCTATTGCTACCTGCAACCTGAGCAGACACAAAAATGATCCTTTCTTCTCTAGCATCTTACTCCCTCATTTTCTTAGTGGCAGTTCCACTTAGTAGTAGGGAGCCTGAATGCAAGCGTCAGCTAGAGCGGAGAGGATCATCTGACATCTCTCCCATACCCCAACCCAGACATATACTCCCCATCAGGATCGGCATCTTGAAAGGATGCTGAATTCTTCTGGGTTGTTCATATGTTATCCTTATTTGAAGAATGCAGAAGAAATAGTCATGTAGCAATAAAGGCGGCTGCCAGCATGATCTGGAGACACATAGGGTTCCCCAAAGCTCTGAGGGTATAAATCTTAAAAAGAAAAGTATTCTTCTAAAGGTATACATCTCCAAAAAAGAGGACAAAAGAGGATACTGGGTTGTGTATGCTAGTGTATGTGTATATGCACAGGTTTTGAATAGGCCCTATAATTTAAATGCAAATACAAAATTTCTTGCCATATTGGGAAAGACCATGTCCAAGTGACCTCTGAGCTTTGCTCAATCTGCTGTTCAGGTGCTAACTGTTGACGGGTAACTTCAAGGCACTTGGGTCACTTCCAAAGCCCTGTGACTCATGCTGGCAGAATGCAAAATGTTTGGGCAGCAGATTGAAAGCAATCTGGGAAAATTAGCTACTCTAGCTGGAGCCAAAGGTGGATCCATCCTGCTCCCAGAATGCTCCCATAGAGGGGATAGATTCATACCCTCAAAGCTTTGGGCCATAAATGGAGCTTCCCAAAGCACACACATATGCTACCCAGAGAAAGCCTCTCCATCAGCGGTGTGTCTGCATTCCACCACATCCTAACACCTCCTAACCAGCCACCCAAGGGAATTACAACTGCTCTGTAAATCCCACTCACTCACCTCTCACCCCCTTTTTAACGAATCTTGTGTTTACAGCAGCTTGAAATATAGTTGCTGACGAATAATCAGAAATGGTTTTGAGAGCCTACATTGGGCTAACTAAGAAAGATATAAAATATTTTAATACATTTAATTAACACAAGGAAAAGAAATTACTTGAAAGTACTTGAAAGGTTGTCATACAGAGGAGGGCCAGGATCTCTTCTCAATCATCCCAGAGGGCAGGACACGGAATAATGGGCCTAAGCTACAGGAAGCCAGATTCTAGCTGGACATCAGGAAAAACTTCCTGACTGTTAGAGCAGTACGACAATGGAACCTATTATCCACACTAGAGGCATTCAAGAGGCAACTGGACAGCCAACTCTCAGGGATGCTTTAAGGTGGATTCCTGCAATGAGCAGGGGGTTGGACTCGATGGCCTCTTCCAACTCTACTATTCTATGATTCTATGACTCTAAATGACTGACTCCCCAACCTTCCCAAAATTGTACTCCTGCCCTACCATTTACACACCACCAAAAAAAAAAAAAAAGGATTCAGATTTGCATATGGTGATGTATGTGTATATAAACAAATTTAGAAACAGTTACTACCATTTCAACAGAAATAAAATATCTCACCATATTGGAGAAACTGCGTCCAGGTGACCTGTGCCCAGGACAACAGCGTCATTGTTTTTATCAGCGTTAATTTGTACTAGCAGGTGTGTCTGTTTTTCTTTTCTCCTGGTGATAAAACCACCCAATTTCTCAGGCAAACTGATAATGAGTTTTAAAAACCTATTGGTCTTATTCTCCAAGCAGTATGCAATGTGTCAATAAACTGTTCTCACATACTTTGCTATTTAAAAAGTGACCATACATGCCAGAAAGTGGGGTGGGGAGGGACAGGAAGTACCAAGCCGTGAATTGGTATAAGAACAGATCTGAATCAATTTCTGTCTGCTGAATGAGTCATGAAAAACTGGCAATTTATTCGATAAAGGCTGTTTCACAAATGCCTAATAATCTCAGCTTTCGGAATCAGAGGATTCCACTGAGTTCTGTCCTTGTGAGCAGAGTGTCAACAACTAAATCCTGGGGGGATTTAGTGGGAGATTTGATTATTAGACATATAGACAGCTGGGTTTGTGACGGGCGTATAGATCGCATGGTAAATTGCCTGCCTGGTGCAAAGTTTGCGGATAACTCACGCTGTCTAGATAGCATAGTAGTGCTGGGGTGGAGTCAGTTGTCGTGGTCCATGTTGATACCAACAATGTGGGGAAATGTAGTCATAAGGTCCTGGAAGCCAAATTTATTTATTTATTTATTACAGTTATATACTGCCTCATAGCCGAAGCTCTCTGGGCGGTTTACAAAAGCAATCTGGTTTCATTTTAGTTTAATTGCAGCCCGCCCCTCTTGTACAGGCCCGGATTGTCCCAAAATGTTCCCCAGTGCCTAACAAATCTGAAACCCTCTTCTCTGCACCATTGTCTCAACTACACATTGAGACTCCTCAGTTGCGCCTGTCTAGCTGGCCCTACGCATGGAACTGGTAGCATTTCAGAGAAAGCTACCTTGGTGGCCCTGGATTTCAGCCTAGCAATCTTACTCAAAAGCACAATAATAGAAGCTCAACTAAAATGTATTCCACAGGTTAGGAAAGGTAGCAAATAGTCCAAGAGGTCACCAGCATGGTCAACAAGCAGTGCCAGGGAAGCTATTGTAGAATTTTTAAAAAGAAACAGAGTCCTGATTAAACCGTGGCCAGTCATTCAAGGAATGCTTCCGGAAATAATGTTCTCAGGAGGTGCCAGAAGCAACACAACATTGGCACTTGCCTGACCTCCAAAGGCAGGGAATTCAATAGGAAGGGGGCCATCACACTGAAGGCTCTTCTCCTGGTGGACTCCAATTGGACCATTGGTCCATGTGGAACCACCAGGAGCATGCCCTCTGATGACCTCCCTGTCCGGGCAGGTAGGTAAGGGAGAAAGCGCTTTCTCAGGTATCCTGGTCCGAAGTTGTTTTGGGCTTCATACACTAGTACTAGAACCTTAAACCTGGCCCAGTAGTGAATAGGCAGAGAGGAGTATTCTCTGGACTGTCTTCTGCAAAATAGGACACATGGCTTTCCTAAAATGCTCCATTTTGCCTGTTATCTTGCCTTTGATAAAAGTCAGTGCCTGAAAGCTTCCATTAGGCTTTATAGTATATGGCAAGAGCCATCTACAGAGGTTCTCAAAACCTCAAGCAAAAGCAAACATTGTACCCAGCTACAATGGGTACAATGGGATACTCTTAAAGCAGGACTAAAAATTATCTCCTAGAGGTTTGACAATGGTTCTCTGAATCCTGTTCTATTTCTGTGTTGCAAGCAAGACACCTGTAGATAGTATGAATTCATTAAGAGCAGTGTTCTCTTATGCAACTGCTGTCCTCTTGTGGCTTGGAAGATATATATCTATCACGGGATGTTTTGAGGCAGTAAAAGGAAACCACTTCCCTCAAATTTTCACCCACTACTTATCTGGAGAACTTGTGGGGTCCCTGCTCCCTTTAAGGATAGAGTAGGCCCTTTCATGGCAAAGCAAATGGAAAAGTTTGTTGTTGAAACTTGGGCTTAATAAAATATTGACATTTCCACTTATTTAACTGTGGGTAGATTCAGGGGTTGGTCCTGAAATTTAATGCAATATTTTATGCTTGACTGTTTTGCATTGCAAATGTTTGATGCCTGAAATTTCTTCAAGGGACACTGAATTCAATAGCACTTTCAATAAACCGGAAATCAATATTTGTTGATAGTAATCTGTACTCTTGTGATAGTACTATTCTCTGATAGTACTCCGAGGGAAGCTCGGAGGATGGCAACAAAGGAGAGGGCCTTTTCAGTGGTTGCCCCCCAACTGTGGAATGATCTCCCCGATGAGGCTCACCTGGCGCCAACATTGTTATCTTTTCGGCGCCAGGTCAAGACTTTTCTCTTCTCCCAGGCATTTTAACAGCATTTAACAATGTTAAGTTTGTTTTTAATGGACCCCAGAATTGTTGTTTTTAAATGGATATGGTTGTTTTTATACTGTTTTTTATGTTTTTGATGGTTTTAAAATATTTTATACTTTTAATGTTTACCATTTTTAATTGTTGTAAATCGCCCAGAGAGCTTCGGCTGTGGGGCGGTATATAAATGTAATAAAATAAGTAAACAAACAAAGAAACAAATAAATAATACTATTCCCAGAATTCTGTATTCTTGCAGGTGTTTACAGTAGATCATTTTCACAACTAGGTATAAGAACATAAGAAGTGCCCTAATGCTGGATCAGACCAAGAATCCATCTAGTCCAGCACTCTGTTCATACAGTGGCCAACCTGCTGTCGACCAGGGACCAACAAGCAGGACATGGTGCAACACTCACATTCCCCAACAGCTGGTGCTCACAGGCTTACTGCCTCGAATACTGGAGATAGCAAACAACCATCCGGGCTAGTCGCCATTGATAGACTTCTCCTCCATGAATTTATCCACTCCCTTTTAAAGCCATCCAAATTGGTGGCCATTAGGGGTATGCAAAGTGGGTCTCCTATGCCTCAAAATCTGAGCCAGAGCTTCATTGAGGTGATTCTCTGCCCCAATTTTGGAGTGGCTTCACTTTCTCCCCCACGTCAGAGAACCACCTATTTTCAGATTTGCGTTCATCAACACAAATTAATCAAATGCTTACATCTCCCTCATTTTTAAAGATAAAGAGATGAAACTTGGCATGGTGATATCTCAGAAGGTACTCTTTAGCTGTGCCAACTTTGAAACAGATCTGTTCATGCTTCGATTTTTAGGATTTTTTAATTGAAATTTAAAATATGCTTACAGCTGTGTAATTTTTAATGCTAAAGAGATGAAAATTGACATGGTGATAGCTCTTAAGGAGTGCTTTAAACATACCAAGTTTGCAACAGATCCATTAATGCCTTGAGTTTTTAGGAATTTTTAAATCTTTCCCCCTTAAACCATTATCCCCCTTAAACAAACAGACACACAGAGAGACATTAATCCACCCCTGCGCATGTATGGAGGGAGCTTTTATCCTTTACTTTGCTGATGCAGAGCTCCACTGCTGCTGGTGAAAGTTTCCACTCCAGCCTTCTCCAACCTGGTGCCCTCCAGGTTTATTGGATGCCCGCCTTCTTTCCTGCACTGGGAGCCCGGCCACCAAATAGGAGTAACAAATTATTATTGTTGTTGTTGTTGTTGTTGTTGTTGTTGTTGTTGTTGTTGCATTTTTATACTGCCCAACAGCCGAAGTTGTTGGGCAGTATATAAAGAGCCTGTCTGTGCCTGACTCAGTTGTACAAGTTTTCTCACTCGCAATGCCAGCCAGCCCAGCAGCACTTTCACACTGTGGAAATGTGGATGATTGACTTTCATGAGTTCGAGCAGAAACATGCTCCCTCTCCCCACCCTCTGCCAGAATCAGCAGCCAGTTAGTGTTTCCCACTCCCCTGAACAATGTGATTGGAGGAGAACATGGTTATGGACAGCACTGTGGCAATTTCTAATTGGTTAGCCACAGATGTCAACATCAAAGCTACCCATCACCCCACTCAGCATCTTCCAAATATGGAGATATTCAATACGGACAGACAGACAGACAGACACACACACACACACCATGATAATTTTGGAGACTTTAGAAGCTCCAGTTGGGCATGTCTCTGCTCTGATATTAATCAATGGGTTTGGACATGGCTAATCTCTGCTCTGAAAAATCAAATGCTCTTCTGACTGGTTCGCCTCCTATCTAGAGGGTCGCTCTTTCAGCGTGTCGGCTAACGGCAGCTCGTCCTCCTCTTTTTCCCTTTCAGTAGGGGTTCCGCAAGGCTCGGTGCTTGGCCCGTTGCTGTTTTCTTTATATATGCTGCCCTTGGGTAAGCTTATTCAATCCCATGGCCTCCAATATCACCTGTATGCCGATGATACACAATTATATCTCTCATCTCCGGAACTTTCTCCTGATGTCCACGATCGGATCTCGGCATGTCTTTCAGATATCTCAGCCTGGCTGCTTCATCGTCGTTTGAAACTTAATATGGCAAAAACTGAACTGCTTGTTTTTCCTCCTAAACCTTCTCACCTCTCATTCTCTCTTACTGTCAACAATGTCACGCTTACTCCGGTCAAGGAAGCTCGTAGTCTTGGCTTTATATTTGATTCCTCGCTCTCCTTTATTCCTCATATCGAGGCAGTAGCTAAATCCTGTCGTTTCTTCCTGTATAATATTGCCAGGATTCGACCATTTTTGTCTGTCTCTTCTGCCAAGACTCTCGTTCACGCACTGGTTATCTCTCGGTTGGACTACTGCAACCTTCTTCTCTCTGGCCTTCCCTCGTCTCACATCAGTCCGCTGGTCTCTGTCCACCACTCTGCCGCTAAGATCATCTTCTTGGCCCGCCGCTCTGACCATGTCACTCCACTTCTGAAATCTCTTCATTGGCTTCCAATTCACTCCAGAATCCAATATAAACTTCTCCTGCTGACCTTCAAAGCTTTTCATGGTCTAGCTCCTGTCTATCTCTCCTCTCTCATCTCACACTATTGCCCCGCTCGTGCTCTCCGCTCCTCTGATGCCATGCTTCTCGCCTGCCCAAGGACCTCCACTTCCCTTACTCGGCTTCGCCCTTTTTCTTCTGCTGCCCCTTACGCCTGGAACGCTTCCAGAACACTTGAGAACTACCAACTCAATCACAGCTTTTAAAACTCAGCTAAAAACTTTTCTTTTCCCTATAGCTTTTAAATGTTGAGTTTGTTCTGACTCTATACTGTTAGCCTCACCCTACCCAGTGCCTGTTTACACTTCCCTGTGCCTGTTTGCATCCTCTTTCCCTCCTTATTGTTACTACAACTTTATTAGATTGTAAGCCTATGCGGCAGGGTCTTGCTATTTACTGTGTAATCTGTACAGCACCATGTACATTGATGGTGCTATATAAATAAATAATAATAATAATAATAATAATGATGTTCGAGGTTACCAGATAATTCCGGGGAGGAGTTCACACCCCTAGCGGCCATCACTACATCTTGTCTGGAATCTCCCACCAGGTATGGGTGGAGCAGTTCATTTCCAGTCTGTTCTGGCCTGTTTCTGCATGAATCCATGAAATAATTAGTTAATTAAATCCACACAAAATAAATGGGTGTTTTAAAATATATTTATCACACAATATATTTTTCAGAAAGTCAAAAAGCCCATTTTTATATGCATTTTTGGTACTTTTTTTTTTAAGATGAGAACTCCATTGCAACATTTAGAAATGCGCAAAAACTGAAGGATAACTGTGTTCTGGTCCACACATTAGTATGGGAGGTGTGGATCAGGGTGGTCTGCTTTGAAATACAGATTGAATGGGCCATCACTCAGTGGTAGAGTCCCAGCTCTGCATGTAGAAAGCCACAGCTTCAATCCCTGCCTTCTCCAGGTAGGGCGAGGGAAGGATCTTCCTTGCCTGAAACCCTGGAGTGTCACTGCCAGTCAGTGTTGACAATACTGGGCTAGACGGACCAATGGTCTGACTCAGTACTGAACAAGTGTGCAATTCAAAGGAGCTTTCTATTTATTTATTATTTATTTATTGCATTTATATCCCACCTTTTTCCTCCAAGGAACCCAAGGCGGTGTACATAATCCTCACCCTCTCCATTTTATCCTCACAACAACAACCCTGTGAGGTAGGTTGGACTAAGAGTCTGTGACTGGCCGAAAGTCACCCAGTGGGTTTCCATGGCCGAATGGGGACTAGAACGCAGATCTCCCAACTCTCAGACCAACACTTTAGCCACTGCACCACACTGGCTGCCTTCTATAAAGCAGCTTCCTATGTTTCTATGTTCCCATCCTTAATTCCTACAGCAGTACTATTCTTGCACTTCTATTTATAGACAATAGGCTCTAAGTTTTAGAGCTTCCACAAAGAAACTGGACGGTGTCCGCTTTAGCGCTGAATCACTCCAGCGATTCAGGATTTTGTTTGGTCCACATTCAAAATGAATGTATCTTATCTGGATCTCCCATAGTAATGGGAAGATCAGAATGCAGCTCTCCTTTGAATTTTGTGATGCAGTTCTCAGCTGAAAAAAACAGTACCAACATGCATATAAAGATGCATATTTTAAGACAAAATGCCTCCAGAAATCAAAACTTTAAGAGAAAATACATTTGACTGCCATGCATACAGTTAAATATACACATTTAAATATGAATTTTTGTTCAGAATTTTTTTTCTTAATGCAGAAGATTAATGCAGAAACAGGACAGAAGATTGGACCTATGAAAGAACCATGTGAAACTAACAGAAATCGGAAATGGACCAATGCATCAATTTCTACTTCATATCAGTTTTTAGTAGGGGGTGTAATAGAAGCATTGTTTCAGAAAGGTTTGAGGTAGCTCTTAGCCATGGCAAATCTCCAAAATCCTGTGTTTGGATATCATCACAATGAATAAGAACAAATGAAGGAATAAATGCAGAAACAATAAAATTTGCATCAGGTGGATAAACAATCAATGTTCATGTTCACCCAGATTCACTAAACATCTGCTTCATGTTCTTCTCATTTCATTTACTGTGGTCATTCATGATCTCTGTTCAATTTGCACAAATGGGAATATTGCGAAACAGAAAATTGTGCAAAAGCTTCGAGTATTTCCCCACAAAGATCAAAGTGTGAAATTATGTGATTTTAAATTTGTGCAATCACGGGTTGCTTGTTTGGTAAAAATAAAAATAAAAAACTGCGCTTTTTTCAAATGTGATTGCAGGATTGACAATTTGCAAACATTTTTGGAGATGTGTTCTCCTGCTCAAGTCCATATTTGGGGTTGTGAATGGGACCTGTTCTACTATTTTGTGAGCAGAATTTTGCAAGCAAAAACAAAATTCTCATACACTCCTAGTTACCTTCCATAGTGTTGTTTCATGCCTGAAGAATACCTTCGTTTGCTTTGGCTTTTGAGATGAACTAATAACTGACAATGTAATCCAATTTATGGCAGCAGAATTCCACGTGTTCCAGACTTCTTACAACTTTCACCATATTACCACCAGCTCTCACTATCCTCAAGCAAATGGTGAGAATGAGAAAGCAGTACAGACTGCAAAGAAAATTTTGAGACAGAGTGCCCATGTGATGTTGTACTGCGTATAGCTATGATGTTAAGTGTAATATAGAAGTTTATTAAGGTTTGCAGAGTTTAAAGAAGGTACTCACTGTGTGTGTGTAGCAGAATGGTAAGTATGAAGCCGTAGAGGGGGGAGTGAGTTCTGGATGGAAGGAGAGTGCTAATTGGATGTTTGTGTGGAGGATTTGCATTGGTGTGAGAGAATGGGAGGAGTCAGAGGACTGTGGAGTATATATGTTGCTGCTGACAGGAGAGAAGGTATGGAGAGAGAGAGATTTGGAATAGAGATAGGAAGGGTCTGCGTGTTTTGTTGTTTTGGTGGATTAGAGTGTGGGAGAGAGAATAGTGTAGCCTAGAAGGGGTAGAGTAGGTAGGAGAACTTATAAAGTTACATTTGAAATGTTGAAGTGAAATTACCATCTGAAACGGTTACACGTTGTACTTTGAAACCATTACGCTTGTGAACTGAGAGAAACCATTAAGCTTTTGAACTTGCATTAACGTCTTGTTAATAAATTACATTCATTTACACCTGGTGTGGTCATTGGAGTACCTGGGGAAGGGTACAGGTCGATCTATGGTGGCAGCGGAAGGGAGAAGTTTGGGGCGAGGGTGTGGAGGGTACAGCTGTGGGGCCTAAGCAGAAGAAGGTGCACCACAGGGCCGGCTTTAGCCAAACCCTTGACGAAGGCACCTGAGCTGGGGGTCCTTTGGGTTCCAGAAAGAATAAGAGAACAGTATAAAGTAGTGGTTGTCACACGTGGTGGCAACGGGAGTGATCCAGAGTAAACCCAGTGCAGAGGTGGTCATCACAGACTCACATAATGCATTTTTAAATGGCAGATCAACACATTTTATAACTACTAGATGTAAGCCAGCAGAATTGTTAATGGGAAGACAAATTGAACACCCATTCCAGCCCTAGAATAAAATGTCATTCCAAAGTTACGTGATCAGAAAAAGTTGCCACTTCAGCTTACCAAGGTAAGATAGAATATGAACATTGCAATAACCAGTGCAATTCGGCACAAGAACTCCCACATTAAGGGATAGGAGAGAGAGTTTATAACAAATGTGATGGAGAAAAGATATGGTAGACTTCAGCTCCCACATTAGGAAGGAAAATGAAACTACCAGATCATATTCTGTTGGGATTGAAAGAGGGATACTTAACAGAAAATGATACCATCTTCTTTCTATTCCTGAGAAGGTATAATTGCCAAATACACAAGTAGTACCTGAAATCCCAAGTTCATCTACTGATACTCAGCCAGAACTATCTTGTAAGACTAACTACTGAGGTAATCACTTATTGCTCTAGTTCAGTGGTTCCCAAACTTTTTCAGGTAACCGCCCCCTTGGTTCCACAAACTCATGCCCAGTGCCCCCTACCCTACACTATAAAAATCATTATTCAGAAGTGGTTTTCATTGACCCACTAAGGAAGATAATAAAAATAAAATTCAAAACAGTAACAATTAATTGAATATTTATTCAAAATTCAAAGCACCTACCACAGGCTTGCCGAGGGAGGGAGGAAAAAGAGAGCGAATGCCTCTGTTTTGCAGCCTGCGTGGTGGGCCACACCAAGCAGGGTATGTCCCTTCATTAGCATTTTGGTGCTTTTGAAACATTACAATTCACCATGAAAAGGACTCTTCTTAAACTGTATTAATACATGTGTGGATTCTTCCCCTATATGGCTTGGGACTAAACTACCTTCTTCCATAAAAAGGTCCCTGGGTTTTAAGACCTTCTGGAGAGGCGCTTCTCAGAAAAGACCACCTCGAATGCCCCCCTGCCGCCCCTTTGCCTCTTAGTGCCCCCCCGGCTGCCCCCTTACCTCTTAACGCCCCCTTATGCAATCCCACCGCCCCCAAGGGGGCAGTACCACCCACTTTGGGAACCACTGCTCTAGTTGGATTATTCAGAACTCTTTAAGATTAGAGATGAAGGCCTGAACAACCAGATGTTTCAACAGTGCTAATGTATTTGTTTTGTTAAATAAAAGGGTCAAGATGTGTGGATAACGTTATTATGAGGTTTAATCACTAGATGGCACTAGATGGAATCAGGAGTTTGTTGTCTATGTTCTGTCCTTGTTGGGAGATACAATAAAGTTCTTGGTATAGTTTCCTGACTTGTGTGACCTGTATGCCTTCCATGACAAGAAACTTTGAAGATGTGCACTGTGCTGGTGACAAGTGGTGCAAACCCTGCTTTCAGTGTCCATTGGTGTGTGTTGGGGGGGGATTCACTCCCACCCCAAGCATTCAAACTGAACTCCATAATTGGTTTTGATGTCTGAGTGGGCTGTTCAAGTGGACTAAATTAATTTTAGGGGAATAACAGCCTTCTACTCATCCTTTTCTACATGTCATATTATCAGGGCTGACCCTACCATTAGGTGATCACCTCAGGTGGAAGGTACTGTGGGGTGGCAGCGTGGTTTCCCTGGCTGTTCCTCCTGAGCCCTTAAGCGGCTCCCCTCTGTTGGAGGACAGAACTGTGTGTGCCACACAGCCTGTCCTAAACTAGTTGGCTGTCTCCGATGTGGAAGATGCCATTGATTGATTGATTGATTGATTACATTTATATACCGCCCCACAGCCGAAGCTCTCTGGGCGGTTTATCCCATTGCCAGTGTTGAAGTAAACTTCAATTGCCAGTCCAGTCAGCTTCTGTACATGGAACGGGGAGAGGGTACCATTTTGTCCATTGCCCCAGGCAGTAAAATATCTTGGCCCAGTTCTGATATTCTTATAACTTTGTTTATATATATATATATATATATATATATATATATATATATGAGGAAGCTGCAGACTAGGGTGACTGTAGTTAGAAACAGAGGAATAGCAAGGGGGAGCGAGTGCTTAAGTCTTCTGTCAGGGCTGTTTTTCTCCTCACAACCACCATCCTGGAACTGCTTTTTGTGTACCTCTGTGTTGCATGTAGTTTCATCCTTAGGCATGAGCTTTCACAAGCAACAAACTGCTGCTGTGCCAGATGTTGAAAGGGTTTCCTCCCCCCCCCCCCCACCGCCACACACACACTTAATAACTACACAACAGAACATGATTTGTCAGGAGCCGTTTGTCCCATGAGTACCTACAGCACTGGTACAGGACAGGCCTGTTTTCCCCCCAGCCCTGCAGCCATTGAAGGGATTTGATCAGGAGAAATTAAGCAACAACTGCCACCATTGCCTAATACTGGTGATATTAAAGGGGTCGGAAGAGAAACCATTTCTACAGGTCCTTATCCTTTTGATAGTAAGTACAAAACATTAGGTATACAATAGAAATTATTTTCTATAAAAATGCCATTCAGTATTGAATTCTAAAAATGCAGCTTTCTCTTTAAAATGAAAAACAGAAGTGAGAGAGTAAAGAGAACAACTTATAGGATCTTGAAGTGTTTTTCCCCCTATTTTTATTATCTCACCCCACCCCAAAGAAGAAACATTTAATGTTAAGGAAAGACCTTTTGCTGGTTCTATCCATTTAAAATTTGGGAGTGGGGGAGAAGGAGATACGGATCACAATGGCCTGGGAAATAGATGAAAATAACAAATAAGTTATAGAATTATAGAAAAGCCATGAATGGGCTTTACATTTCTTTTTTCCTTCAAAGTGAAACTGCATGAAGCTGTCCTCCAGTTATGCTGGTGGGAAAGATTAAACAACAGTTGGACTGAAATAGGGATAATGAGAGGAGAAATGGAGTCATGATAAGGAGGTGAGAAATAGGGTCAACGAATATGACAATGGCATGCTACCTCTATTGCCCAGGAACTGTGATGCATTAGTGGCCCCATTTCATAATTTAGTATATATTACTGTATATATTTTGAAGGACAAATATTTACTTCACCAGGCCTAACTCAAAAGCTAATGGAAAATGAAAAGCCAGGGTATGAAAAAGCATCAAAACACTCAAAACACAAAGGCTCGGATACATATATTGTCTTGCAGGAGTGGTTCTTCCTGGATTGGGGCAGCCTCTGAGAAGTTGAGTTAGAGGTAACTTTTCAAATTAGGCTAAAGGCCTTGTGTGACCGCAGTCCCAGATTGCACACTCACTCCTTAATAAAATCTAGCAGCCAATTGTGTAAGGGTATCCCACATGCATTGGATGGCATGCACATTGGCATGTTCTGTCCCTGTGAAAGGGGAGGGACAGCATTCACTCACTCTCTTCCATCCAATGGGCCAGCTCAGAGAAATGGCATCATCTCCTCTCGCACATAGCCACCCACCACAACTGCAGTGTGCACTTGGACTTGCACCATACCTGTTTTTGTTAGTGCTATTTTCATGTGTGCCTCTGATGGTGAAGTCCTGTTATATCTTCTCTGCATGCAGTGTTAAAGGTCACAGGCGCATTGCCCTCTACTGTGAACAAAGTTTGTGATTCCAGAGATAATCCAGTGTGAGAAAAGCATAAACTGAGAGTCAGACATAAACCCTTATTTCCAGTTACAGTTACTGAAAGAAATCAGCATGTTTAGCCTTGAGAAGAGAAGGCTGAGGGGAGGAGATATGATGGCACTCTTCAAGTACTTGAAAGGTTGCCACACAGAGGAGGGCCAGGATCTCTTCTCGATCACCCCAGAGTGCAGAACACGGAATAATGGGCTCAAGTTACAGGAAGCGAGATTCCAGCTGGACATCAGGAAAAAAATCCTGACTGAGCAGTACGACAATGGAACTATTTACCTAGGGAGGTTGTGGGCTCTCCCACACTAGAGGCCTTCAAGAGGCAGCTGGACAGCCATCTGTTAGGGATGCTTTAAGGTGGATTTCTGCAATGAGCGGGGGGTTGGACTCGATGGCCTTATAGGCCCCTTCCAACTCTATTATTTTATGATTCTATGACTCTGCGGCTGAAATGAAGTCCCATTGAACCAAATGGGGCTTACATCTGAGTAAACCTGCATAGGATAGGGCTGCATCGCACTTTCCCCTTTAAAGTATTTTTGATTGCAGCAAGAAAAGATTTTTTTCCGTGAGGTGTTTTTGTAAGCGTAATTGGGGCAATATTTCCTGTTTCCCTGTTTCTAAGACCAGCATGGAACTTCCCTTCCTTTGTCCTGAGCTTTTAAAAAACTAGGCACAGAAAGTAGTTATCAGGGCCTGATTTCTAAATTTTCAAATTTCCTCCTCTTCCTTCAGCCATTCTGGGATCTAACAGTTGGGTTTCTTGATGTATGAGACTAAAGCATAGCTTATCTAAGCTGTACCACAAATGGGGAATACATACATTCAGTTTCAATAAACAACGTTTGATCTTTTTGAAGAAAAAAAGAGAAAGATATTTGTGATGTTTTTCAGCAAAAGGACCAATGCCTCTGTCAGCTCAAAGGGTTTTGGTGTATTTATAACATAAAAAGTGGAGGGAGGTGAACATCCAAAGTAGGTACACCAAGAAGAGAAACGAAGCCTCAAGATGCAAGAATAAATTTATTACTAAAAACCTAACATATTTCAGCCTGTCCCTTGTTTTGATGCCGAAACACATTGGGCTTTTTGTAATAGAGCTTTTTGAAGAGAGCTTCGGCTATTGGGCGGTATAAAAATGTAATAAATAAATAAATAAAATAAAATAAAATAATAAATATAGTTTGGCTTTCTAAGAACTTGTTTCTCATCTTGGTGTACCCATAGTTACAACATAACTGATCAGGGCTTTTTTACACAAGGCGTTTATTGTGTCCTTGTCACTCGTGCATGTTTATGGGTTTTTTAGATGATGACATGACCCTCCAATTTCACTTCTGAGTATAACCAGCGGTTTCAGAAATTTCTTTTAGATCAGGGAAAATGCAGTATTTAAGTGTGAAAGTGAAAGAAAGCACTATTTCTTGTTGTGCATTTGCATTGCCAGCTAGAGGTTATGTAGCAGAAAAGCAGGAAACACTCTTCTTGTAATGCTCGGATCTCAATACTGTGTAGACACAGCTGATTAACAGCCTTGTATAGATAATCACTTTAGCTAACAAAACACTTTAAATACAAGTGTGGAAGCCTACCATTACCCCCATGGATCCAAATGTAACAAATCAATGAATCAATTTGGAATTGTATGAGAATTTTTGCCTTTGCAATTGTGAACTGGCTTTACTCTCCAGCTTTCTCTTATACCCCTTACTCCATCAGTGTACTTTACAGTGCAATTCTAAACATGTCTACTCAGAGGTAAGTCCCATTGACTCCAATGGGGCTTACTTCCAGGTAAGTGGGTACAGGATTGCAGCCTTAATGCATTAAATACACTATAGGGTGCAAATCAAATGGACGCTATATTATCTTTTATTCCTTCCCTAATATTTTTAATATCATTTACCACAAAGGAAGGGGGGCTATAAAGATCTGAAGTTTTGAAAAGAGGATTTTATTCTAGCCCATTAGGAGCTTAAAGGTGTTATATATATATTATTGAAATAATAACTGAAATGGCATTTAGGCCAACTTGTTTCCACTTAAGGCTTTTCCTATGAAATAAAACCTCTTTAAAGCTGTGCACCATTATTATGCTTGGACTTAGTATTGAAAGAACATTGTAAGTCTTTTATTGTGTTAATATTGCAAAAAATAAATATTTTTACTCATAACAGTTTTTTTTTTAATTTTAAAAAAGAGGGAAAATTAATTCCTATTTACAGCCTTAGCACATGTACAGACCAGTTCCAATTCTGACAGCCAAACAGCTGTTCCAGTTTCACTCACCGGCTGTGCAGCTGGGGTTCCCCTGGCTATCTAGGGACCCGTGACCGAGTTTGATGCTGACAGGTGTCCCCCCAAAATGTAATGCTTTCAGAAGTGCAATAAGTGAGAGCCCGCTTCTCATACCCTAACATAATTCACATGTCATAATAAAGACCTTTAATAATATTCTCTATCCCACAGCCAGCCAGCCAAAATTATGTTGAATGGAGAATTGCTCTTTTGAGACAAAAGTAATTTTCAGTAGATCTTGACCCTATTCCTCTTTGTTCTTACAGCAACATGAGACAAAATGCTACAGTAAGTGGAAAATAAAAGTGGAAAGGTATACTAGCAGATGGGATGCTAGATTTATTTTTGTTGTTTAGTTTTTAAAATGAATAAATAATATATCCACAGGTTGTTTGATGCACAACATCAAAAACAAGCAAATCCAATATGAAAAACCATACAATATTTAATTCTAGGATGCTAGTCAACGTTAACAGCGTGACACTGAAGCATACCTAGAATATGAGTAAATGTTATTGTGTCCAAACTTTGGTGACAACATCAATTCTCGCTCACATTTAATCTGTGTCAAATTATAGCAGTACACATGTTGTTGAGCTAGAAAAAAATAACTTGGATAAGCAGTCAGGTATATATTTTCAGTTAAATATTAACAAACTATTGCTCAGACTAGTATAATTGCTTAACCAAATGAGGTCAATGGGACTTACTTCCAGGTAAACCTGCATAGGATTTTAGCCATAGGATTTTAAAAGTACCATCTTTTAAATTTGGAAGTGGACTAAGCCTAGAATCCTTAAATGTGCTTACTGAGTGTCCATGGAAAAACATGGGTTGTATGCAATGTTAGTCTAGCTTAAGTCCCATTCATTTCAATGGGTCTACTCTAAATAGGAGCAACATTGGCTACAACTCCATGAAATAAACATCTCTACAGCTTCTTGGTCCTCAAGATCCTACAGTTTGAAACTCTCACCAAACTGTAGGTCAACCTTAGAGGCCATTATCAACTGTCCAGCATTTTGGTACTCTAAATAAAGTGCACTTTGTCAGACATTCAGTGCTGTGGACCTAAAAAGCCAGTACACTCCAGATTCTGCCAGGTTTTGATTAAGACCCACCAGATTCTGTAAGATTCCATCTATTTACCATGTTCTGTTCCTGGCTTCACTTAATTTGTCATGGTTCTGCCCCTGGATTTCCAGACGTTGTCCTGGCCGAGTTCCTCATGGGGGCTGGCCCAAGAGCTTTTGCTGCCTGAGGCAAAGAACAAGATGGCAGCCTCTGCCATTTTAAATAGATGGAATCTTACACAATCTGGTGGTTCACAACACTGAGTATCTGACAAAGCACAGTCCAATAAACTGTCTGGATTGTCAGTTGAATCTTTCTTCAAAACTGGGAATAGGACAGCATCCTCTGCTGCACCTGAAGGCAGCAGGGGTGGATCTACACTAGTGCTTATTACATTTTTCCCTACCACTGGTAATGTTTTGATTTGTGTCGTTTTTAAATGTCATGGGGCACACTCCAGTAATGTCGTGTTACTAACCTTTTGCTTTCCTGGCATTCATTGATTAGAGCAGGGCACAGTGTTTGTTTTATCGTTGTAGCTTGTACTTCCTCTTCATGGCTGGTCTCTTTGCTCTGCCCACTTCCTGATCTCCTGGCTTCACCTTCCACCACCCCAGCACCTTGAATCAGGCTGAGAAACGTACAGGCAGCCAATGCAAGCAGGGCCAGAGTTGGTCTTATATGTTCAAACCTTCTGGTTCCAATTTTCAATCTGGCTGCTGCATTTTGCACAAGCTGCAGCTTCTGAACCATCTTCAAAGGCATCCCCATGTATAGTGCATTGCAGTAATCTAACTTGGAGGTTACCAGAACATAGACAACTGAAGACAAATTATCCCTGTCCAGATAGGGGCTTAGCTGGGCCACCAACCGAAGTTGGTAGAAGGCACTCCATGCCACCGAGGCCACCTGAGCCTCAGGTGACAGAGATGACTCTAGGAGAACCCCCATGCTACGAACCTGCTCCTTCAGGGGGAGTGCAACCCCATCCAGAACAGGTTGAACACCCATTATCCAGTCAGAACCTGTTCAGAAGCTTGGATAGCTCCTTTAGGGTTCTGGCTGGTTCTGATTAAAACCCAAAATGGATTCATAGCCCCACCAGAATCAGAGCCACCAGACTTCACTGCCTAATTGCAAACATAGTTTCTATTCAGATAGATTTCAGTGGAAACCATGTATAAGTGAACGACACATGATTGCACAGTAAAGGTGATGAGGTTAATTCCGTAAACTAGAGCTCATTGCATATTCCTTTTACAATGTAAATATCAATGAAATCAATGCTGCCTAATTTTCTTTTGGTTTTCTTACATGTGTAGTAAAACTATGCAAGTTGATAATGTGATTTTAATGTAAAACTATTTTACTTGATATTGTATTTTTAATTGGGTGACCATATGAAAAGAGGACAGTGCTCCTGTATCTTTAACAGTTGTATAGAAAAGGGAATTTCAGCAGGTGTCATTTCTATGCATGCAGTACCTGGTGGAATTCCCTCTTCCTCCCAACAGTTAAAGCTGCAGGAACTCTGCCCTCTTTTGTACCTGGTCACTCTAGTATAGCTCCTAGTGAAGGTTATCAATGGCTACTAGCCCTGATGGTTGTGTGCTATCTCCAGTATTAGAGGCAGTAAGTCTGTGGGCACCAGTTGCTGGGGAACATGGGTGGGAGGGTGCTGTTGCACCATGTCCTGCTTGTTCATCCCTGGCCAATGGCTGGTTGGCCACTGTGTGAACAGAGTGCTGGATGAGATGCACCCTTGGTCTGATCCAGCACAGCAGTTCTTATGTTCTTACCCTAAACATTTTTTTTCTTAACTGCTAGGGCCAGATCTACACCAAGCAGAATATAACACTTTGAAAGTGGTTTGAAAACGGTATATGGAGTGTGTTATGAGGCCCAACAGTTGTCAATACCGTTATAAACAGTTATAAAGCAGTAGTGTAGATCCTGCCTAGGTTTGTTAAGTAATTCTAATTTTATAAACGCACACATCATTTCTGTATAAAAGGCCAAAAATATCACTTAGCCCAAGGTTTGTTCTCTGTTCCAAATTAGTAAATAAGATTGAAAACGTGTTAATTTCACTCTTGCCTATAAGAATAGCATTTAGCTCCAGATTCCTGTAATTTGATAAAATAAGACGTGATAAAGGACACAACGCAAACTCTAGCAATATTCCCACAGTACAAATCTTTGATTAGAGTTATAGGCTTGGCTATTAACAGAAGCAAAAACTATTTTCTTCGTTAACTGTTGATCTAGGTGTACAAACTTTACTTTGTACATATGATTGAAGCAGGACATTGATTCAGCACATTCTTACATTATCACTAATCCTATATTAGACTGGGGCTGCAATTGTTTTATATTTTTGTGCAGTAAGGAAAATATATGAATAGATTTAATACAACTGTAAGGAAAAGAATATTTCAAGGCCACAATCCTGTATCCACTTACCTGGGTAAGCCCCATTGACCTCAACGGGACTTACTCCTGAATAGACAAGTATATGATAGAACTTTAAGACTTCAATCCTATATACACTTACCTGGGAGTAAGTACCATTGAACTCAGTAGGGCTTACTTTTGAGTAGACATGTATAGACTTGCATTGTATGTTACATATATAATGCCGAACAAATGTCGGCATGTTTTTTTAACCTGAGGAAAAGTATGATTTAAAAATATAGAATTTAAATCAATTTCTTCTAATGGGTTAGATTTATTTTGGGACATAAGGTACTTACCTATCTTATCTTTTATTGTTTTTATTGTCTTTTTTATGGTTTAAATTTTGTATATTTGTTTTGTAATGTTCAATGTTTTTAACTTTTGTAAATCACCTAGAGAGCTTCGGTTATGGGGTGGTATATAAATGTAATAAATAATAATAATAATATCTTTGATTAAGCCATTTCTATTTCTTAATTGCATATATATATATATATATATATATATATATATTAGCTGGTTGATTTTCTGAGAATTGTGTATTTTACAAAATGAGGGTGACTCTTTTAGAGAAGTTAGCATGGAGGCCTTTCACAAACTTCTGCTTCCCACCCATCACGTGGGGTCCTGCAGGGAGGAGAGTAAGGAAACACATCAAAGGAGAGAAAGTGAAATCTGCTTTAGCTGCAAGAATTGTTTTGTTCTCTTGCACATGGTCTGTCCTAAGAATGGGTTCCTAGGGGGCCATTTCCTGTTCTCATTATGTTCTTTCTCATGAGAATCATTCGTAGGCCATACTCCCCTTGTGCTTTCTAACAGATGGCGGCATTCAACAGCACTTTGATGACCAGTGAAAACTGGACTCAAAAAAGCCAGTTCAAATGACGGAATGTTGAAAAAAGTCCATTCTCAGAGCACAGATGATGTTCATTTAAAATAATAATAATAATAATTGTACCCATAATAAAAAGATATGAGCGAATTCCATGTGTTTGCTCCAGACAAAAATTACAGCTAATCCAAGTGAAATGCTGTCATGGAGCTCTGGTCTGGTTTTATTTTAAATGCCATTAATAGGAGTCAGTGTGAATGTACCAACCTCAAAAGTTGGCCTTGTTGGGTACAGAAGATTTCAGTAATAGAACTGAAGGATGTCGTGCTTAATGTAGGAACAAGCTAAGACACCTTTCCAGTTGGAGATGGAGAAATCAATCTATACCCTATCAGTTTTGAGTCAATTTTCACAATTTTTATTTTTATTTTTAAAAAGGTCCATATGAAAATTCACATTTTCTTACACAACATTTCCTAATATACACATTTTTTAACTTAGCTCAAATGAAGTTGTTATTTCCTCACAAAGTAACAAATTCATCTGTGTAATCTTGGACAAGAGTTCTTTAATTTGAGACCTCATTTTTGCATATGCACAATATCAAAGTGGATCTTGGGAAATGTAGTTTGGAATTGCATACTGTATCGTGACGTCATGCATCACCACATTATGGGCCCCTTCCTGATTGGTTGTTTCCACATGGCCTTTCTATGTAGTATTTACTCACCATTTCTGAACGGTATGTGGAGGAGAGAGAGATGGAATGGTAGATAGAAATGTATGCAACCTATGTGGCTGTTTCTTTGAACATGATTGGTTTGTGGAAAGAGTTCATATACCAATCTTTCCCTAGAGTTAAAGTAACATCATCACATTTCCACCTGAAAGAAAAGAGTTGAACGAAGCAACTCAGCCCATGCACAAAAATATTATCACTTAGATGCAGATTGTGCATGCTCCAAACTTCAAAAACTATTCGGAAATTAATAACGAATTTGTAAGGCAGCTCACAAAAGCTCACTGCGAAGGTGAACGTTAGGAATGCATGAGTTTCAACCGATGACCTGACAAATTACAAAATCCAGCATCATCCCTAATTTGTGTACACAGAGCCAAAACAGATGTAATGTTAAGTGGGTCTTTGCATTTAATGTGCATTTTTAAATATATTTTTATATAATTTACTGGGATCACAGCAGTCTTGGACACCTTAAAAGGAGGATTACACAAATTTACAGAGCAGATTTGCCAGCAATGGCTACAAGTCATGATGGCTGTAACCTACCTCCAGGATCAGAGAAACCTCTGAGTGCCATTTGCTGGGGGGAAACAGCAGGTGAGGGCTATTGCCCTCAAGTCTCGTTTCTCAAGTCTAGGCTTCCCATAGACATATGGTTGAGAACAATATGCTGGAATAGATAGGCCTTTTATGTATACCCCACTGTGATCCTGACAAAAATCACCCACCTGAAGCTACTTTACGCATGGACTCTCTCTCTCTCTCTCTCTCTCTCTCTCTCTCTCTCTCTCTCTGTGTGTGTGTGTGTGTGTGCACATACATGTGTGTCTGTGAATGTTCTCATGGGTGACAATGTGGGATTTCATCCAAAGGCAAATACACAGAGAAGCTGAGGAACCGATGTGCGTCATCTTGACAGTTCTCTTCAAGAGGCAGAGTAGCAGTGGCCCTCTGCTCTTGTAGAAACCTCATGGTGACAGCAAAGGAATGTGCTGTCCCAGCTTGAAAGAGACTGATCATCATTTCTAACAAATACCTTTCCCCCAACATACAGTGATTTCTTAAGTCACCATATGCTGAAAATTAGATGGGACTATTTTCTCATTTGAGGCACTCTGATGCATATCGTCTTCAACAGCAAAGTCTTACAAATCTCTCCTGTTCAGTGAACATAGCCTGTGAAATCCATTGTTAAGTTTTGGTGTCCTCACTCACACAATTCCATATTTATGCTCATTTGAAGACTGCCCACATGTTTAGACAGGCACAATAAAAGGTATGTGCCAAATGCATTAGACGACTGGAGTCTTAAAAAGGTACCTTCAAATATTATTTTTCTTCCTTTAAAATGTCTTTCATCACTTAACTAGTGAATAATAAAAATATACAGCCCTATTGTCTATATTCCCACTCTAGACTTGAGTGCCTCTTGTATGATGGGTTTACCCAAAGACAGAGGATGGATCGTAGCCTGAGGAAGTGTGTCTGTGTTTACACATGTGCCTACACACTTCCTTTGCTTTGGTAGGAGTGTCTCTGGATCTATATTTTGAAGTTGTGTAAATTTTAATTTCCTCTGTTTCAATTTTATTGTTAAGTGTGAAGCCTCATGAGGACCTTGTATGGCACATGTTATACTTCTCTACTAGCCTTTGTTTCCTTTATGCTGCCAATAATGCCTGTGGCAGCCTTCCCAACCTAATGCCCTCTAAGTGTTTTGGACTATCACACCCATCATCCCTGACCATTGGCCATGCTGGCAGGGGCTGATGGGAGTTGAATTCCAAAATATCTGGAGGGCCCCAAGTTGGAGAAGGCTGGTGGTTATTTTGTATGGATGGATTCTTAATAAAGAGGCTTTGAAAGCCTTGTCTTTGACTTCCTAATTCCTTCTAATTCCAGAAAGATACATGTCAGCACTGTGAGCTTCTCACCCCCATTGTCATTTGCTCTTCCTCCTTCTCCTCCTCCTCCTCCTCCTCCTTGGTACCACTTACGTGCTCGTGAGACAGAGAGCCCCTGAGCAAGCGGGTAGCGGCATCTACGGCTTTTCACTGCCACTGTTGTCTGGGCCAGAGTGAGAGGCAGGGGAACAAGCCCATTGCAATGATGAAGAGGAGGGGCAACTCCAGGCGGTTCTTGTCAGTGGACCACTGCTGGTGTGTGGATCTTTGGCAGGTGCCCGGCCAACATCAAAAACAGGCGGAGAAAAAAAAGGCAGAAGCAGATTTTCAGGATGATTAGCACTATTAACAATCTTAGAAAGACATTCTGTTGATAAGAAGATCTTTGCAGACGTCTTCCTACAACCCCTGAAGAAGGCCTTGAAAAGATACAGGCCGAAACGCGTCGAGTTCTTCAACCTACAAATAAAAAGTTCAGCATCCTGAGAATTTGCTTCTCCCTTTTTTCATCGGGTGCCCAGCCATGCCAACATTTGGCACCAGCCCTGCGTGTCAGTAAGTACACAGCTAAACACAACAAAGAGTGTTCTTTACCAGTGCCTTGATAAGGCATTTTGCTGGATTGTTGAGGATTTATCACCATAACTATGTGAAATAGAGAGACACTGCAGATTTATACGAAAATACCTATCTATTGACAAAATTAGAAAGGTCAAAAAACCTTTGAAAATCTTAACTCAACAATAGACGAGCTTTGGTTAGAGGGACAAGAACAGTGCAGGCTGTCATAGAATGCATGCTACCGTAACAGGAGAAAACTTGGGTCTGGAAAAGAAGCCAGCAGGATATGCAACAGTTTTTCCATTCTTCTATTTAGGGGAATAGGAATATGGGTGAGAGGAAGGTGTATATTGTACAAACAGCAGCTGCAGAAAATATCAATGATGACCAATCACAAGGAGATGGGCGACAGAGAGAATTGAAGTGGGTTCTAGACATACGAGGTGAATAATTGTTATAATTTAATACATTTGATACATGGCTAATGATTTTATTTGACAACAGCACCTTCTAAGACAGTCTCAGGCCCTATAACAAAGTGCACTGGGAGTTTGTAGGCCAGGTCAGGTGTCTCCAAAGTAGTGCTCTCCAGATATGTTGGACTGTAACACCCATCATTCCCAGCTGGCAGGGTGATGGACTGCACCCATCTCACCAACACATCTGGAGAGCACCGTGTTGGAGGAATGCTATTGCAGACTGTGGTTGTCGTAAACTAATGATAATGTGCTTCAATGTTGACCAAGCTCATTTTTCAACATTACATTGTCTGAATACATCCATTCCCTCTTGGCTTCTGTTGGCTCGCTGGAGGCATGCCTGGATTTGATAGATAAAGCCCATGCACTTCTTGCACATGGCAGCATCACTGTTTTGGGTTTTGCTGCCCCCAAAGTCAAGCACTGGTTGTGTGATTTTTAATCCTCTTAGGCAGTTCCACAGCTGCGTTTTCTTATGGCTATAATAGCTGTCCTCAACCTGATGCTCTCCAGATGTGCTAGACTACAACTTCCAGAATCCTCCAAGAGTTGTAGTCCTGCCATCTGGAGGGTACCAGGTTGGGGAAAACTGGGCTGGTTCCCCTCTATTCAGCAATGATTAGGCCTCATCTTGAGGATTGAGTCCAGTTCTGGGCTCCACATTACAAGAAGGATGCAGACAAGCTGGAGCGAGTTCAGAGGAGGGCATCAAGGATGATCAAGGGTCTGGAAACAAAGCCCTATGAGGAGAGACTGAAAGAACAGGGCATGTTTAGTTTGGAGAAGAGAAGATTGAGGGGAGACATGATAGCACTCTTGAAATACTTGAAAGGTTGACACACAGAGGAGGGCCAGGATCTCTTCTCGATCCCCCCAGCGTGCAGGACACAGAATAATGGGCTCAAGTTACAGGAAGCCAGATTCCAGCTGGACATCAGGAAAAACTTCCTGACTGTTAGAGCAGTACAACAATGGAACCAATTGCCTAAGGAGGTTGTGGGCTCTCCCACATTAGAGGCCTTCAAGATGCAGCTGGACAGCCATCTGTCCGGGATGCTTTAAGGTGGATTCCTGCATTGAGCAGGGGGTTGGACTCGATGGCCTTATAGGCCCTTTCCAACTCTACTACTCTATGATTCTATAATGTTCAGTACAAGTATGTGTGTGATACAGGAAAGCACCACTTCTGCTTGTCCCTAACCAGCCCCTGCCCCTGCAGATCCCACTCCCAGCCTTCCTTCACAGCCCATAAAGCAATGGTAGGCAACCTGGTGTACTCCAGAGGTTTTGGACTACAACTCCTGTAAGCCCCAGCCAATGTAGCTAATAATAATGGATTTTGGGATTTTTAGTCAAAAACATTCTGGAAGGTACCAAGTTGCCCTAAAGAGTCAGGCACCAAATACTATGAAATCTTGCAATAACTTTAATCCTATCAGATCCACACAGGCAAGACTTCCATTGAGGACAAAGGGAGTTTTCTTTGATAAAATCTAAAAGAGTTGAACATAAGAAGAAAATGCCTGTTTAAGCTGGAAGCCAACACAATGAATATTCCTAAAGAAACTTGACGGTAGCTTAAACCATTTATCTGCCTTGTTATTAATTTCCACCTTCCTGTTGTTAAAATCCCTGTGCAGAATGTATTTTCGTCTCTTTGGCAAAACCCCCCCCCCTTTCTTTTTAATCTGCAGGGTGTTTTTTTTTTTCCTTAAAAAAAAACTTATCTAAAATAACTGTTTATATCATATAGTAGTTTATCATTCCAAACACCTGTGTGAGAACTAGAACCGATAACAGGCGCATACTGAATATATCTCTGCTTTTGCTATTAGCAAGGTGTGAGCAAGTGTAGGAGTTGCTATCTCCTCGCTCGTATTTGACGAAGATAAGGGATTTATAAAATGGGGCGTGTTCTACTTCGGGCCAGTATGTCAAATCGACACCTGAAGAGATAAGCACTTGGAAACTGTAAATTAAATCTCAAAACAATGTAGCAAAACATTCAGTCATAGGGTTTTATCAGGCCACGGAGTCATTTTGTGCAAAGCTAAAAGAGCAAAGCTTCTATGTCTGAAAGCGAAATATGTGCCCATGGACACCGGGTATTACGTGACTGGAGGAAGGGAGGGCCCTTGGGCCAACTTGGGGTCCGAAAAGTGTGAAGCCTACTGCTTCAGAAAAGGGGTGGAGTTGACACACTGACAGTGCAATGGGACTTACCCTCCCATAAGGAATACTGGGTTAAGGATTTGGACCAGCAACTTTCATTACATTCAGGGGTGGTATTGATGAAACACTCTCAACTTTTGTAGGGCTCAGACATTCGGGTGGCAGGGGTGTCATTCTTAAGGGCATTCCAGCTTGCATTTTCAAAGCAGCCAAGCTTAACTTTTAAAAAGTTTTAATACAGTATGTGTGTTGGAGGGGGAAGGGACTTCAGAACACCTCGTCTAATTAGAAGTAGCTCCCACTTGAAAATCATATCCTTCGTTTTCTTCAACAAAATGGTGCTTATTCCCAAGTAAACGTGTTTTGTGTTTCGCATTGGGGCAACTCCAATTTTATTTTTGTAGCCATGGCAGTGCTGTGGTTGAAGGGAATTTAAAATGTGAAACTGCACATGTTTGGAGTATTTATTTTTAATCAGGCTTGGCAAACAGGGTGGGATGTTGTTATTTTTTTTTTTTTGCTTTAGTGGAGTAGTTTTGGTTTTTTTTGCTCAGGAATGTGAAAACAGTTGTAAAGTATAGAACAGTGGTGACTGGGCCCAGATCTACATCAAGCAGGAAATTACAGTTTGAAAACTGTATATGGACTGTGTCCTGGGCCCCAAAAGTTGTCACTACAGTTATAAGCCATTTTAAAGTAGGAGTGTAGATCCTGCCTTGGGTGGAGAAGAGAAATGTTAGTTGTGTGCTTCACAACTGAAGTAAGACACACACTGGCTTCCTAGACCTAAGTTTTATCCCTGGATCATCCAGGGGTCAAACCTGTTTACCTAGGCGACACACAGGGGATCCAGTGCTCAGGCAGGGGCGAACCCTGGATGATCCCAGGATAAACCTTAGGTCTAGCTGTGGCCACAATGGCCATCTAAAGCCATTCCCTCACCTCACCCCGAAGACCATTAAAAATACCAGATTCTAAAATTACCACTGGCCAATGGTTTTAAGTCAGAATTTTAAGGAAGAGAGTGGTGGCACTACATGGGTGATCTGGGAGGTTTTACTAGGCATAAAGGGCAGCAAGAGAGAATGAGTACAGTAATTTAAGATAACAAGGGGCCTTCAGATGGCTAAAGATAGTAAACCTAAAGATGTGAGAGTAGAAACATGAGTGGGGAGTAGGCAAGGCCATGAAGGACTACAAAGATATAAACCATCCTTCCCCAGCCTCCAGATGTGTTGGAATGCAACTCCCATCATTCTCAGCCATCAGCAGTCCAACTCCTTTGGATTGCATCAAGTTTGGAAAGATGATATTGCTGAAGAGTCTGTGCTGGATCTTGTGCAAGGATTTAATGACGGATGTCACATAGTCTGAAGGACGGTGCAACGAATTATTTTGGCAAACAAGTTTGGCCTGCAGGAAGTCACTGAAGCATGGCAAGAGAAAGCTGGAGAGAAATGGCTGTTGGTAAGGAGTAGGGTGACCATATGAAAAGGAGGACAGGGCTCCTATATCTTTAACAGTTCTATTGAAAAGGAAATTTCAGCATGTGTCATTTGTACATATGAAGAACCTGGTGAAATTTCCTCTTCATCACAACAGTTAAAGCTGCAGGCACCCTACCTTCTTTTAAATCTGGTCACTCTAGTATAGCTCCTGCAGTGTTAACTGCTGTGATGAAGAGGGAATTTCACCAGGTTCTCCATTTATACAAATGACACCTGTTGAAATTCCCTTTTCTATGCAACTGTTAAAGATACAGGAGCCCTGTCCTCCTTTTCATATGGTCACCCTAGTAAGGAGGGCAATCATCAGCCCAGCGTCATGTTTGACCCAGGCCTTGGTTACTTCACTTGGCTGAAGTTTAGATTAAAGGTCAACAGGGAAGACCATCTTGGAGATGTTCATGGGACTGTGCAACCATGAGATCAGAGGCCTGACTCTCATACAGTCAAGGCTGAGCAACTGGCCTAGCAAACCAAGCCAGGGAATTCACAGAAACACACAGGATCTAGGAAACCAGTTATTGTTCAGACAAGGATCCAATCCCAACAAGAGGCCTTTCCTAACCCTTCCCATCCAGGAGGGGCCAATGGCCAGCCTGAGTGGCCAAGGCCACTCCAGAGCCTGATCCTACTATCAGGAAGATACTCCATGGTTTAGTTCACACAGCCTGTAGCAGAATGCTAGCCTTTTCTCTAGTGTGAGCACACGCAGCACCAACCCAGATTTGGACTCCCATGCACCAGAAGGAGATGATGAAATCTCCCCCTGACACACAAACACTGTTTGCTTCCTGATATGCTCCCCCTCCCAGGGTGAGGGGAACAAAAGAGGGGGGGAAGCGCCAATGGAGACTTTTTCTTTTGGTCACTTTTGTTCTGGATTTCAAGAAGCAAACGATGGTGGTGGGGTGAAGTTTAATCCTCTTCTCCTAGTGCACAGTGATCCAAATCACACCCATGTACATTTACACTAGAGTAAGGAAAAAGCTAGCCCTCAGCTACATGCTACACAATTGGTGTAACATGTAGTTTGGCTTTGAAGAGTTCACCACACAGGGCAGCCACACACAGAAGTGAAGGTTCCTGGTTCTAGCCTCTCCAACTCCTGATATATCCACTGACTTCTCTGGCAGTTAGTTGTTGGTACTGCTGTTGTAGCTTATGTCATCATCATCATCAGCCAGGCTACCAAAGGGAGAACCCTTGTAGTCCTTCTACTGACCACTGGAAACATGAATCTACTGCCTTAGACTGCCCATGGAATGAGGGAAAGATAGCGTTCCTACTTCTCCCTTTATAGGGTAACACCCTGTCGAAAATGATTATGTATGTGGGTATGATTCATGTACTCTTGGGTTAGAGGCATAGATTAAAATAATATCTGTATTTGCACTGCCAAAAGGCAATTTCAAAATGGTACATAATTATGCAACAAGAGGTCATGGCATGTTTGTCAGTAGATTGCCATGTGTATAAGATACTGCCGGAACAAGGGGCTCAGAGAGTTTAACTTCCAGGTCAAAGGGTAGCTGATGAATAGTTAGGTTCTGTGTAAAGGCAAAATAAAGGCTTCCCAAAATAAAAGGTTTTAGGAGCCTTGGTACAAATCAAGAGAAAAGAATGTGTGGGGATTGTTGGACTGCAAATCCCATCAGCCCTAGCCAGCATAAGCAATACATTAAAGCAATGGTGTTGAACCTCTTTGAGGCTGAGGGCCGAACTCCACCTCAGAGAATCTCTGCATTCCAGTGGTGGGCAGGGCCAAAATACCAACAATATCCAATATATTAACTTTAGTAAACCACCCAGAGAGCTTCGGCTATTGGGGCGGTATATAAATGTAATAAATAAATAAATTTGTAACTTAAAACTCTTGCCAGTAATTAAGCCTTAGGAGAGGCATTTCAACCTTTTAGAAAGGGGGGGGGAGCTGCACAAAAGCCAGGAGAACCACTAAATGATTGGTGGTAGGAGGAAGTGGGTGGGACCAAGAGAAAAGGGGCGTGGCCATCTGGGAAGTCCAGAGGGCCAGACCGGGACCTCATGAGGGCCAGATTTGGCCCCCCGGCCTAAAGTTCTGCACCCCTGAAGTAAGGGACGATGGGACTTGCAGTCCAACAACATCTGGAGGTTCACATGGTCTCCATCCCTGCTAGAGAAGATATCAGAATGGTATCATGACACACATTTGAGCCACAAGGTAAATCTCCCCCCACCCCCCACCACCTTATTTTTACTAGGGCTGACCTCTCAACAGAACAGGAAATCCCCTTGCAAGTAAATTCCCATAACCAGTCCCCTTGCTGTTTAGTCTACATTGGATCAAGTGGTGGCTTGCTTGTTCTTTTGATTGGCAACCGAAGTCCTATCAAAACAAATGTACTGAGGGAGTCTTACTAGAAAAGCCCTCCTCCCACTCTCCAACCTGAAAACCCTTTCAGCTTTATTTGGACTGAAACTTGATGATAGCAATACTAGACAGGAAGCCTTCTTCAGCTTTAACAGGACGACACATTTTCTCACAGAACGAGCAGCAGGGCTGGAGAAACCCACGCTACTGCACGTCTGAGGATTTCTGTCTTTCTTTGACTGTTTTCAAAGGAGAAAACTGAAGGGGTGGGGGAAGGAAGTGTTTATTTTCCCTCAAGTTAACATTAATTGTTAGGGTGATAAAGGCAACTGTTTAAATAGCTCGTGATATTGGAGGGAGAAACCGAGAGCACCAAATGTTTGTGACACGTAAGGCTGGTGTATGTATGCGCACACCCACACACCCACACGGCATTGTACTAACATGGGTGGACACACTGGTGTACATGGGGCATATCAGGTTGCAGTGAAGAAAGTTTTGAGGGGCCTCAGGCAAGCCCCCCTTGATGCCCCCCCATCCTCAGTAAGTCTAACTTCTCACTGCCATTGTTACCCTACTGCTATTAACCCTCTTCCTCCTCTACCTCATCATTGCTACCACCCACTTCCCTGACAGGTTGAGAGCAAGTGGTGTCTGCTCCTTCTCATAAAACCATTAAGTCTAGTATCTAAGCCAGGGGTGGGCAACTAGTGGCCCTTCAGATGTTCTGGCCTGCAACAGGGGTGAGCACCCCTCTTATGCAATAAACGCTGGTGGAATTAATGGCAGAAAAATGGCCTTTATTGAAGGGGTAGGTGCCCTGGCGCCTTCAAGATGTTTTGGACTACAACTCCTATCATCCCTGACAAGTGGAAGCCCGACTGGCGCCAACGCTGATTTTATTCCGGCGCCAAGTAAAAACATGGCTTTTTAACAAAGCCTTTAATGGTTAAATTAACCAAGTTTGCACATAGTTTTAATCGTTTTTACTGTTTTTAAATTATATACTGGTTTTAACTTGATTCATGGTTTAATTTGTTTTTAGCTGTGTATATTTATTGTTTCATATTGTATGATTTTATCTGTACGCCACCCTGAGATCCTAGTGATATAGGGTGGGATACAAATGCTTTAAATAAATAAAATTAATAAATAAACTGTCCATGATGGGACTGATGGGGAGTTGTAGTCCAAAACATCTGGAGGGCACCTGGTTGCCTACCCGTGCTCTATCAATTGATACTATATCAATTGATTAGGAGGACTCCGCTACACTGCATATCCTCCAATAGTGCTCAGATGAAGCTGTGAGCGTTATTATTATTATTATTTATTTATATAGCACCATCAATGTACATAGTGCTGTACAGGTAAAGGTAGCGAGCCCATGGTGTGAGCATACCACATTTGCTGGATCTAATATTGCAATCGCCTGTTAAAGAATCTAATACAGCAGCATATAGAATGGAGGTTGTGGCACTGAAGCTGTATGCTAGGGTAGGGCCATAGCTCAGAGGTAGAGGGAAGGTGCCAGGTTCAATCCCTGGCATCTCCAGGTAGGGCTGGGAGAGAATCCTGCCTGAAATCCTGGAAAGTCGCTGCAGGTCAGTGTTGACAATACCCGGCTAAATGGAACAATGATCTGACTCAGTATAAGGAAGGCAGCTTCCTGTGTTCCTATGCACTAGATCTGTGTATTTCCCATCTGAATTCTTCTGAATGTGGGGAGAAATTGATTGGGATGTCATGCGTAGGGGGTTGGAGAAGGGTTCAGCAATCCAGCACTGGCAAACCTCATGCCTTTATTTGTATGATGCTGTATATGAGCATGATGCTTAAAAGAACTATATATGATCAGACCAAGGGTTCATCTAGTCCAGCACTCTGTTCCCACAGTGGCCAAACAGCTGTCGAACAGGGACCCACTGATACTGAAACTTGCACATAGCCATCCAGACTTTATGGGCTGGGCTGGGAGTTGTTATTGAAACATTTATTGTGATGTATTTTTATATCAAAAGCCCAGAAAACATTAAGGGGAAAATATCAGGCCACCATTTAACTTCATTTTGTATTTCAACTTCGTTTTGTATTTCAGTAGATTTGCCTGGCCCCAATCTGGTGCCTTCCATGTTGGTTGGGGAATGCTGAGAGCTGTAGGTCAACCCATCTGGGAGCATGTTTCTGGCAACAGTTTCTGTTCTGCTGCTGGACAACGAGGATTGATAACAGCAAAGTTATCAAAACAGGACAAATAGTCACTCCTCCCCACCCCACCCCATACTTTCAAGCAAAGGTATGTTCACCTTTAGTATGCATGCCTAGCACATCCATTTTCAGTGTCATTGAAATATTATTCAATGTAATCATTTGCTAATATAGGTCTTCCTTTAAACAAGCGATTTACAGCATGCTCATGAGTGGCCACTCACGGATGTTCACGGGTCTTTTGATGATGCCGTTAGCCTCCTGCGCATCTCCAGTTCCTTTTCCTGGTTTTTCAGTAAAAAGAAAAACCATCAGAACCCCCGATTCTTCTGAAATGTATGTATTTGTCAGGATTTCCTTCTGTGTGCACTCAAAGTTGCTCTATAAAAATCCCACTAGAGGGTGATATTCCATTGAACTGTATGAGCTGGGAGGTTTTACATTACACACCACGTGGTCGCTGCTCTCTTCCCGTATAATTCTGCTAGTTTTAAATGCAGAAGAGAATAGGGTGACCATATGAAAAGGAGGACAGGGCTCCTGTATCTTTAACAGTTGCATAGAAAAGGGAATTTCAACCAGTGTCATTTGTATAAATGGAGAACCTGGTGAAATTCCCTCTTCATCACAGCAGTTAACACTGCAGGAGCTATACTAGAGTGACCAGATTTAAAAGAAGGTAGGGTGCCTGCAGCTTTAACTGTTGTGATGAAGAGGACATTTCACCAGGTTCTTCATATGTACAAATGACACCTGCTGAAATTTCCTTTTCAATAGAACTGTTAAAGATATAGGAGCCCTGTCCTCCTTTTCATATGGTCACCCTAGCTTGGGTATAAATTCAAATCGAGATTTGGAAATCAATCAACAAATGGATATAAGGTGTTCCCCCTCCCCCCCCCCCCCCGTTTGTCAGAATGGGATAAAATTTGAAGGCAACACTTCTATCCCCACACTAGTGTTTTCCTTATATGGAAAGCTTGGGGAGAAATAGATCAAATTTTGGAGACATGCTGACACTGTTCGTCGGAGTCCCAAATCTTTAGCAGTGTTCAGATTCAGCCCAAATCTTCAGGAGTGTTTGGAGTCAGTCCACTTTGGAAGAACCCTGCTTAGATTCACACATTTCCTGAGCTGCTTCAAATTAGCCTGATTCAGTTTGGGATTTGGCTGAATATGATGTAGTTGCTGATGCATAAATATTTTTTATCTGATTTTGGATCATGAAAACCAACTGTACCTGTGAGGACTTTTAAACAGGGGATATTGCATTTCCTTACCGTTTCTCTGCTTCCTGCTTCTCTTCTAGGGTGACCATATGAAAAGAAGGACAGGGCTCCTGTACCTTTAACAGTTGCACAGAAAATGGAATTTCAGCAGGTATCATTTGTATATATGGGGAACCTGGTGAAATTTCCTCTTCATCACAACTGTTAAAGGTGCAGGAGCTATACCAGAGTGGCCAGATTTAAAAGAGGGCAGGGCACCTGCAGCTTTAACTGTTGTGATGAAGAGGAAATTTCCTCAGGTTCTCCATATATACAAATGACACCTGCTGAAATTCCCTTTTCTATGCAACTGTTAAAGATACAGGAGCCCTGTCCTCCTTTTCATATGGTCACCCTAATGAACAAGCCATCACAGATTTAGCATTCCAGGCAGAGATTTCATATTAGGAAATAGGAAGCTGAGGTTTCACCTGTAATGGCTGAGGCTGCACTTCTCATTAAAGGATCTGTTTTGCAATTGGGGCTCTTTTAGCTCCAGTCTTATAGATGGATGCCCAGCTGTCACCTGTAACTCATAACTTCTTTAACCAGTTTCAGCTACTTTACCAGCTGTAACCTTTCCTCAAATTAACTAGATCTACCTCTTCAGATATAAACATTCTCCTCTTGTATGATGCATTTTTAAAGATTTTTTTAAAAAAGAGGGGGGAAATCTTTGATTTTAAGATTTATTATTAAGTGACATGGATACATTTTTAAAGACTTGATGATAGTTGGACATGTAATAATAAAGACACTAGTTTTTCTCAACTAGTCCCAAAGTGCTAAATAGACAAAGTACTAACAATAATAAAAATGCCCTAGGTATGAGAGTCAACAAATTGTTCTCCCATGCTCATCAAACATTTCTGGTACTCATTTCTATTTTTAAAATGCAGCAGTGATTTGGGGGCACATGGGCCCAATGTTTGTACATACACACACTGTGTCTTGGGGTTATTTATTGTACTTTAGTTTAGCAAAGTCTAGCCTTAAAATAACCAAAGGAGGCAGTTGTTCAGTTCATAATTCTTTACATATGTTTTCAATTTGCAACTAGATTGAAAATGATACTCATTTAATCACCGTTATGTTGGGAGGTAAATAACCACCAGGATCTGAGAAGCTATGTCAAATAGAAGCAACAAGAGATGAAGTTTTAGAGCTGATTGACGCATCAACATGACTTTGGTTGATGGACATAAATGTGAGAATCCTTAAAGAACTCAAATGTGAAATAGTTCAATCTTTTATCAAAAAGATGTGACATCATTAAAATAAGCCTTTTTATTGGAGAATTAGAGGTACTCAATATAACGCCCATTTTGAAAACAGGATTCTGGAGGTGGGGGAATCTTGAATTCTGGGAAACTGTGGACCTCTCAACCAAAATTCTGTCCCAGATAAATTTAAGCATTATGGAATTTTGAATTGTAAAATATGATGAAGAATGAGCCTTGTTGATAATGAACTGTAGAGAGTCCTGCCTTTAGAATTCCTTTATCTTGCCTATTAACAAGCATGTAGGAGTATTCCAATAAACATTCTATTTTTATGGCTGCTGGACAGCTGTTCTTTCTTTGGGCAGATTGCTTGCTTTTTAATGGCTCAGGGTGGTTGCCTGATGTTTTCTCAATGGGAGCTAATGGTCGAGCTGTCTGGTGATCTCTTCTGAGTGTTGGGCCGTAGCTAGACTTAAGGTTTATCCCAGGATCATCCCGGGTTCATCCCTGCCTGAGCGCTGGATGCCCTGTGTGGCACTTAGATGAACAGGTTTGACCCCAGGACAATCCTGGGATAAACCTTAGGTCTAGCTACGGCCTTGGTTAACACAGCTTTGAGAAGGTGACACCCATTCACCCCCAGCTAAAGAGATGTGCTAATGTCAGCCTTGCTCTTGACCCAACCCAATGAAAAGCTTCTAGGAGACAGAGAGCCAGGAATCACTGGAACACAAATTGAAACCAGTTTTGTCTCACTAAAGTCAATTTGAGTTAATCAACTGGCATGCAAATGTTTGGGCCTTAACAGATTGTAGATTTAGCTTCCTGAAATGGCCTTTTGGCTAAGGAAGATGGGGGACTGCTATACTTGTAATAGTATACTTGTAATATACTTGTAATAACCTATACGTTATTTAACAGACTTATGTTGTAGTATCCTAGTGCGTTTGTTAAAAATGAAAAGCAGACAATGGCTGTGTTTGCACAATCATGGCAGGGGAAATAAGCTACAGAGGCTTATTTCCCCCACTGCATGTTGGAGTGATTTGCATAATTACCCTTGGCAGCCTAGCTTGCCATGTTGTGAAAATCCAGCCAGAACCACCTGCAATTGTGTGGCCTGGCTCTCACAATTGCAGGTGGTTAACAACCCTTCAACATCCCATAGGTTCTGGGTGGTTTGTTGTTACCCATTCCAACAAGCCACCCTTACTGGGTTCACACAACTCGAGAAGCTGCGCTAGAGAGGGTTATTATGCAAATTCAGCCGGCATGCAACCAGTGCTCAAAGGGGGGTTATTTTATCTTTACCCTGTCTTTCTACCCCAAAAATTGCACTCAAGGCAGCTAATGGCACTCAAAGTAGTTAACAAGCCACTACTCTGCGATTGGGTGAACTGGCTCAGGGGGAAACTGTGAGTTTAAGCAGAGGAACAATGGGTAGAAGGGTGATTAACTCTCTTCCCAAGCTGCTTTTCCATCATGGGGGAAAATATACATTTCCTATATTGGTTTCCTTATGCATACTAAACATGCAGTAAATACTGAAATGTGTCTTCCCACTGTATTTTTTTTGCATGGTAGGACAACTTCAGCTTTTTCTTCTTCTTTTTTTGCTTTCATGCCTGATCCAAGAACCTTGCTGGTAAACAGCCAAAATTATAGTATTGGGGAGCTTCATTGCTTTTTCACATTTACAATAGTGTTGGGGAGCTTTATTTCTATTGCACATTTAGATTGGAAGTATCTAAAACTGTCAAAAACATGTGCTTTCTAGGTGCCAGGGCCTGGACTCCATCAAATGGCTTGTTCACACCTCTTACTAACTTTCTCTATGAGATACTGTCTTAATGGAAAGCACATGTTATCAATCCCCCCTCCCGCAGATGTTAAAGGTATATTGTTTCATTCAACTATCCTTGGCAATTTTTTCTCCAGATGTATTCATCAAAGTGAGCAAGTAATCAGTTTGCAGATTGACAGTGGGTTGGAATTTAGGTTTATATATAAGCCTAGTAGCCTATATCATGAACTTGTATTCATGGAAGAATCACTACGGACATTGCTGCGTTGTTTGTGCTTATTTTACCAGCCTGGCTCATTCAATTCTAACCAGGGATGGCTGAGAATTTCCTTTCAGTTCAGTTTTGGTAAGGATTTATCAACATTCACAATATTTGGGACAAAAATAAAAAAATCAAGTTTAACAATCAAATGTGGAAAAAACAGAAACCGACATTTTCATCCATCCAGGCTCATGGCTGTGGGTGCACTTCTCTTAAAAGTCTGCATTTGAATCCCAGTGTATTCAACCATGTTAGTTCTTAACTAGGGTTGTCACCACCTTTTTTCTGACAAACTCCTGATGCTTAACAGCTATAGGGCAGGCACGGACATCATGCCCCTCTACATGCTGAGAATAGCTGTACCTGAGTACAATATTTTGGGTAGAAAGAAGGGGTAAAAATAAAATAAATACATAAATACATAATGCCCCCACCCCCGTGAGTGCTGGTTGCATGCCGGCTGGATTCGCACAATTACCCTCGCTGGCACAGCTTCTTGTGTTGTGTGAACCCAGCAAGGGTGGCTTGTTGGGGTGGATAACAAACCACCCAGAACCCATGAGCTGTTGTAGGGTTGTTAACTACCCTGTAATCATGCAAGCCAGGCCATGGGCTGTTGGTAGGATGGGTGAGAAATGTTACAGTCCATTTTTGATAAGAATTTATCCAAATTCACAAAGTGCTTCAGATTCAGGAGAGAAAGAACTTGATATTTAAAAAATTCCAATGTGGCAGAAAATGAAACTGACAGATTTAGCTATCCCTAATTCTAACTGGTGCTACATACATTTCTGAAATCTAATTATTCCCCCACCTTCCTGCTTGCAGTTGATCTGAAAAAACCCCCCAAAGTTGTTTATTAGTGTTACATGGCAATGGTCGGATATTTTCTTTTTCCAGCTGCCATAAAGCAAGGAACACTATTACATAGGGTGACCATATTTTGTAAACCAAAAAGGAGGACAACGTGGTTGCCATGTTAAAATTATTATTTTTTTAAAAAAAATTTAAACCTCAAACTTTAAAAAAAAATCCTAAAACTCATGGATGGACAGATCTGTTTCAAACTTGGCATAGCTAAAGTCCTTGTTAAGAGCAATCATGGTGCCAATTTTCATCTCTTTATCATTAAAAATAACATTTTTTAAAAAAAAATATTTAAATCCTCAAATTTTAAAAAATTCCTAAAAATCAATGGATGAACAGATCTGTTTCAAATTTGGGATGGCTGAAGCTCTGCCTAAAAGCTATCACAGTGCCAACTTTCATCTCTTTATCTTTAAAAATGACTATTTTTAAAATAATATTTTTAAAACCTCAATTTTAAAAAAATCCTAAAAAATCAATGGATGAACGGATCTGTTTCAAATTTGGTGTGACTAAAGTCCTTCCTAAGGGCTACCATTGTGCCAAGTTTCATGTCTTTATCTTAAAAAATGACAGCGTTATAAGCATTTTTGTTAATTCCCATTAGAGCGGCTCTTTGGAAAAATCCGGATTTCCCCTCCCCCTCCCGGATTTGTCATCAGAAACCCAGGCAAATCCGGGCAAATCCGGTCATATGGTCACCCTACTATTACAGCCCCTTTCTTGTAATATGCATTAGTCAGGTTTTCATTCCATCCTTCCTCCAGGAATCACAGGAGTGTGTACGTCACCCTTCCCCAACCTGGTATCCTCCAGATGTTTTGGACTTCAGCTCACATCAGCCTCACCCAGCATGACCAATGGTCAGAAATCCTTGGAGTTGTAGTCCAAAACATTTGGAAGGCAGCAGGTCGGGCAAGGCTGGTGTACACGGTGTTATTCCACCTTTGCCTCAAAACAACCCTGCGAGGCAGCTTTGGCATCACTGTTGAATAAAAATTTGAATCTCTCTGTGTCAAGCAATGTATGATGGAAGCATCCTCTTGCGGAGTGACCTTCTCTCAAAGCTTGCGAAAAATTTAGGAACACAGGAAGCTGCCATATACTGAGTCAGACCATAGAATTGTTAACACAATAGTGTGGCTGGAGTAATTGCGCACTTTCTGGAGGCCCCGTAACACACGCTTTTCTGTGTCCCCCCTCCCCCCGCGCACCAATCAGGCCCTTAAAGGTCTTCTTAACTCAAGGCTACCTTGCATTAAGAGGGCCTTTAAGGCCCCAGTTGGGGAGGGGAGGGAGAAACATGCAGTTTCTCCAAGGCTGGGGAAATTATGTATTTTCTCCCTCAACTCTCATGGTGGCCACCATTAGAGTGGAGAGGGAAAATACACAATTTCCCCAGCCTTGGAAAACTCATGTGTTTCTCCCCCCTCCCCCACCAATGGGGGGGCTTAAATTCCCTTTTAAATAGGGCCTTTAAGGCCCCCATCAGTAGGGCTGGGGGAGACAGAAACATGCGATTTCCCCAAGGCTGGCGAAATTGTGTATTTCCCCTCACTGCATTAATTGTGGCTGCCATTAACGCAGCGGGGGCAAAGGGCGCGACCCAGAGTTCAGGGCAGACCCATGCTCTACCACTCGTGAAGACTCACAAGCAGTCAGGTGTGGGTCCGTCCTAGTGCAAGGCGGGTCTGCCTTGGCCCATGAGGGCTGGATGTGGGGGGCATCCGTTGCTGTCACAAATCACAATGCTAACTGGCAGCGACTTTCCAGGGTTTCAGGCAGGATTCTTTCCCAGCCCTGCCTGAAGATGCCGGGCACCTTCTGCATGCAAAGCAGGTGCTCTACTAGTAAGCTACAGCCTCTGAGCTACTTGTTAGCTGCAAGTGCTTTTGTAATTTATTTATTTATGTATTGCATTTTTATACCGTCCAATAGATGAAGCTCTCTGGGCGGTTCACAAAATTAAGACCATTCAAAGTATAAAACAACAGTATAAAACCATAATATAAAATACAATATAAAAGCACAACCAAGATAAAAACAGCAGCAATGCAAAAATACAAATTTAAAATACAAATTTAAAACAGCAAGTTCAAATTAATTTATAGACTGTTAAAATACTGGGAGAATAAAAAGGTCTTCACCTGGCATCTAAAAGAATATAATATAGGTGCCAAGCAAAACTCCTTAGGGAGCTCATTCCACAGCCGGGGTGCCAAAGCAGAAAAGGCCCTCCTCCTGGTAGCCACCTGCCTCACTTCCTTTGGCAGAGGCTTGCCAATGGTTATGGCTGGCTGGTGGTTACTAGTAGGGCTGTGCACGCACTCCCTGAACTGCTTCGGATCCTGATCCGGACCTTCTGGATTGGGCCTGAACCGGTTCGGGTTGATCTGGACCTCTCCCAATCCGCTCCGGAACTGGATCCGGAGCGAGATCCGGAGGTCCAGATCGATATTTGGACACCATTTTGCCCCCTTCCCCACTTACCTGCCTCCACAGAGAAGTGGGGAAGGGGGGACAAAATGGGGGCTAAATTAGTCCCCCTTACCTGCTCTGCTGCTGTCGCTGCACGGACCGTGGTGGTGGCAGATGGGGGAGCCAGGTAAGCTCCCCTCCCCACTTACCTAGCTCCGAAGCTTCGGGCTGATCCGGGCCTCCCCCATTCCACTCCGGAACTGGGCTTAGGAGGTTTGGATCAGTCTGCTCCGGTTTGGATCTGGGGTCCGTAACGGAGCGGAGCACACCCCTAGTTACTAGTTACACCCTACATATTTGGGTAAGGGCTACAGAAATCAGTTGGGGAACTGATAATTGTATTCAAGAACTTCTTCACACCCCATCATATTAAAAGACTTTCCAAAGGTCTTTCCATATGTTACATTTTGTGGCCATACCTCCGAAGTGCAAATGTGACAGACAGGATAAACATATAATGATCATACTAGGTATGCTTCTCAGATACCTGGAATTGGCACAATCCTAAGCATGCGTTCTTGGAAGTAAATCACATGGAGATCAGTTGGACTTTTTTCTGAAGAAGCATGGATCAAGCTGTATGGCGCCACTTACCTCCCATTGATTAAAACTAGTGGAGGCTGGTGGCTCTGATTTCAGTGGGGCTGTGAATCCCTTCTGGGTTTCAGTCAGAATCCAAAGGAGCTATCCAAGGTGCTGAACCTAGTTTGGGGATAGGGTTCAGCACCTTGGATAGCTCCTTTAGAGTTCTGGCTGGCTCTGATTAAAACCCAGAGCGCATTCACAGCCCCACTGAAATCCGAGCCACCAGCTTCCACTGATTAAAACAGATCTGTGCCCAGAGTTTACTTTTCAAAGGAATCCTGAACTCTTTGTTTAATTGCCACCAATCAAAGCAGATATTGGCTATTTGGCAACTAACGGCAGTTGGCTTTTTAAGCGAGTGGCGGGGTTTTTTGCAATTCTTTTTTACTAATTAGGCTTTCCAAGAAGTTGGGTGGGTTTCTTCATTTTTGAGCGACAAAGTACCAGCCAACTATAACAGCTTTCCTTTTGAAGTCCTGTCTTTAAAAGTGACTCGTTTTCATGTGTTTACCAGTGATAGCTGTGTTTGATTTTGTTCCCCCCCCCTTAAGAAATTTCCTCTGTATGAGAGAGAATTGACTAGGGAGTTTGCAGGAGATGAAAGTTGTTGTTGTTGTTTTAAAAAACTGCTAACATCCGTACCCGTAAACAAAAATAAAACCTTGCAATTGAGTGAAATTGAAGAGATGAGCAATTCTAGACAATGCCTAGGTCTTTTCTTTTCAGAAGTCCTCTGTTCATTCAGAAAAACAACTGTGTATATACAATGTTCTTTCGTCTCTAGGGATCTGACTGGCCCATATCATGGCGAGCATTCTGACCCAGTTCAATAAATCATGGAAGTGCTTGCTTTAAAAACAAGCCACTGCTGAGGGAAATGTATATGTTTACGTGTTTGTTTGGATTTACAGGCAGTCCCATCCATAAGCACAGTATGAGTTTATTTATTTATTTATTGTATTTATATCGCCTTTTTCCTCCAATGAACCCAAGGCGGCATACATAACCCTCCTCCTCTCCATTTTAACCTCACAACAACAACCCTGTGAGGTAGGTTGGGCTGAGAGTCTGTGACTGGCCCAAAGTCACCCAGTGGGTTTCCATGGCCGAGTGGGGACTAGAACCCGGATCTCCCGACTCCCAGTCCAGCACTTTAGCCACTACACCACACTGGGGTGCGGGTGGGGGGTTTACAGCATTTCTCATCTAAAGCCATTTCCCTGAAAGAAGGCGAAGAGGCCATAGCTCAGTGATAGAGCACCTGCTTGGCATGTCGAAGGTCCCAGGTTTGATTCCCAGCATCTCCAGGTATTGTGAGGAAAGGATCCTGCCTGAAACCCTGGAGAGTGGCTGCCAGTCAGTATTAACAACACTAGGCTAGATGTACCAAGGGTCTGACTCAGTAAAAGGCAGCTTCCCATGTTCCTAAATTATACACAGCAAGCCTGGAGAAAAGGCTTGTTCCTAATTTGATCAATATTCATTCATCCAGACAAACAGCAACTTACAAAATGATTAACAGTCTAAGTGAACCTTAAGACCTGACCTCGTTAACTGCTGGAACATATTTTCCTCCAGTGAACTTGATGCTTTGCCTTCTAGATCAGTGGTCTTCAACTGGTGGATTGCAACCCGAAAGTAGGTCACGAGATCAGTCCATATGGGTCGCACCAAAACTGTTGCCGCCATGTTGGGAAATTGGGAAATTGTGAAAGTGGGTCCAAGGCTTGCTGGTTGGGAGTCTGAGGTGGCTCTATTTTTATTTATTTATTATTTATTTAGAGTATTTTTATCCCACACCTCTGCCAAAAGGCTCTCGGAGTGGCTTACAATGTATCAATAAGGAAGACAGTCCCTACCCTCAGGCTTACATTCTAAAAAAAGACATGACACACAAGGAAAAGTGGATGGGGAGGGAAGAGGGAGAAGATCTGGACCAGTTGAAGACCACTCTTCAAGACCACTTATAGCCCCACATTACCAGAAGAACATCTGTTGGGATGCCATCCAACCTCTGTGTGTCTGATGCATCAATAGGTAGTGCTTACTACTAGTGTTGCTACTACTAAACATTTCAGTAACCTGGATTCCTATCAGAGTGCTAGATGCTGTATGCGACACAGATGTGATAAAATCCTCCGAGTGTCTCCTCTGAAGGCGGTTTGGAGGATGGCAACAAGGGAGAAGGCCTTTTTGGTGGTACCCCGCTGATGGTGGAGTGCTCTCCCCAGCAAGGCCCGCCTGGCACCAACATTGCCATTTTTCAGCCAGGTTATGACTTTACTCTATTCCCAGGCATTTGATGTTGTGAAACACCCAGAGGGCAGAACAGAAATGTAATAAATAAAAATGACGTGTTCTTTAATCCATCAGTTCAATTGTTTGTGATTGTCTTTCAGGTTTTAATCATTTTATGGGGTTGTGGTATTTTAGTGAAAAAGGCAGCAATCCTATGGCCCCTAGACAGTGTCTGAAGGGCCATAGGGTATTTTGGATTCCTGGATCTGAAGTTGGGGACAGTGCTCTGACCTCGGATTCAGAAATCTGTGCTCCCTGCTCCCTCCTGCTCACAGCTGGTGTGGAGAGAACCTTGCCAGCTGCCCCACCGAAGTTGGGAACATGGTCTTGGAGAGGAAGGAGGTAAAGGGGGTGTTCGTGTGGGCAGGGAGAGAAGGGGACAGGAGAGGCCAGCATATGTATTATCCCCAGGTCTCCCTATCTTCCTTCCCTCCCACTTCGCAAAGCCCCAGCTAGACCTGCGAAAAAGCCCATGTAGAGTGAGAGGAGTGCAGAGGTGAAGATCGCCTCCACTGTTCCTCCCGTTCTGCATGGGATGACTGAAAGCCTCTGAGTTCGGAGGCTTATGAGCATTGGGTTTCCCTAAACTATTCTAGTCCTGCCTTTCCTGACCTGGCACCCTCCAGATGTGCATGGCCAACACATCTGGAGGGCACCAGCTTGGGGGAGGCTGTTTGAGCCATTAGAGCCCCTCTCTCTTGGCTACTCCTTTGTAGCAGCTTAGAAGAACTTATTAAGAATAATTGCAGTTTGTTTAATAACCCACATCCTTGAGACTTTAAAAACCTCTCTGCACCACATTGTTATGCCTTTTGTAGAAACACCAAGGAACAACACGCCCGCCGCAGTTCACGGCATGAAAGTCATTTAATCCAAGATTTTTCTTTCCACCGCTGTGCTTTCAGCTGACTTCAGTTTTTCATTATTAAGTGGCTATAATATTTTCTTCAACATTAAATGTTTTTTCATTAATAGTTCAAGAGTAACAACGGTTAAGCTGGGTTGCATAGCAATGAAGCCAGTTTCCTAGCGTGTAGGCTTGTGTATAAGATTGCTAATAAAAAAAACCCTTTTCAGTTTGACAACCATGTCTTTTTTTTTTAATTCACACACTAGAGTTCCATTCACATGTTATGCTTAGGAAGGGACCCACACTCTGGCCCAGACACCCACGCATTAGGTATGGATGTCTGGGGGTGGGGAGAACCTACATCAGCCTACCCCAACCTGAAGTGCTGCAAATGTTTAGGATATCAACTCCAGTTAGCCCCAGCCAACAGACCAATGGACAGGAATGTGAAGAGTTGTAGCCTGAAATGTCTGGAAGGCACAAGGTTGGGGAAGCCTGGCCTACATGCACAGGCTTTTACATGCATAGGCTTCCCTGGGGACTGGAACCATGTGTGATGAGAGTCCCAGCTCTTGTAGGGAGGTCTATGCATGTAGGCTTTCCCTCCTGTAGATGCTCACATTATGGGCTTTGTGGGCCAGGGAATGCTGTTGAACTTCAGGACTAGGGCCAGTGGTTTGATGCCATTGCCTCTTTAAATTGCAAGGATCTTTCTTCATGTGGATAATGGATGGATGATAGATTTTCAGAGACGTGGAAGGCACAATTGTAAAGTTGCCATTGCCCATGGCACACTTGGGCATAGTCCTGCCATAGTCTATGATTGGATAGCCTTTTCAGGTTTCTAGAACAGCCTTCCCCAACCTGGAGCATCCTCAGATGTTTTGAACTCTACCTCCCAGTACTCCAGACCGTTGGCCGTGCTGGCTGGGACTGATGGAAGTTGAAGTCTTCTACAGAGCTTCAAGTGTTGTCCTGGAAATAAGTGCTCAAGTGTTATCCGAGGAACACCATTGGTTCTGCTACAGAAATGAAGGGGGTAGCCACTTAAGAACCATCCAAAGAAATACAGTCAGAAATACAGTCAATCTCACCATACTGTGGAGGACTGTGCCCAGGTGACCTGAATGCCTGCCTGTTTGGCCTGCTGTCCAGATGTTAACTGTTGATGGGCAGCAGTTCTTATGGTTCTTTATCTTTAAACTGGAATTAGATAGGACAGCCCTTCAAACAGAGGACGGATCTTTGTAAAAGAGGTCAGCTGGCCACCCTAAGTAGAAGTAGCCCTGAATCAACAGGTTGACAAGCAGGCCCATAGCCAGCCTAAAAGTTGGGGAAAACACCAAAAAAGTAGGTGGCAACTCATTTGCTTTGCAGATCATTTTAAGACAAAATTGTACACTTTTATTTTATTTTATTTTCAGTTTTTAAAAAAAGGGGGGGGGGTGAGTAGAGAAAAGTTAGGAGGCCTAGGCCTGGCCCACCCTGGCTACAGGCCCATTGACAAGGGACCCATGTGACCCTGAATTCCCTAAGGACGAATGGGGATAACTGGCTCAGGGTGAAATTTCAAAGCAGTACATGGTGTGTTCAGAAGGAAATGAAAGAATAACCACTCAGCACAAACTTTTACCAGATACATTCACTTAAGCCACGCTAATCAATGTCAGTCCAGTGTAAGAAGCATTGAGCACAGTAACAGAAAAATACAAGGGGTTGTTTCCAAAGTTACTCCTACTTAAAGTAGACAATTGAAATGAATGGGACTTAAGCTAGACTAACATTGGATACAAGCCAAGGGGAATAATTGTGGAACAACTTATGCAACGAAGATATCTTCCTCATGCGTGTGTTATAAACACAACCACAATATCAGATAGTAGTGACTTAATTTTCAACGTATTTATACAGCTGTTTTAAATAATAGTATAGGATCCACAGGCCAAAAAACAAAACAAAAAAACACAAAAAAATCTTCAAATTAACACATGTTTAGGTAAGCATCTAGCTAAAAATGTCGAGCCTTTTGTGGCATTTCAGGGCTTGCTTTTTGAGAAGTACAGTTTTTCGTGGATGTTTTCATGTCTCCGCTAACATTTCAAGGCAAGAGTGAAGAAGTGGAAACCAGCTTTAAAAGAATCATTTTCTTGCCATATCCCTCCCTGTGACCTTATAATTCACTGAAAATGAAAGAACACTGGGGTATGGTTAACAAATGGTCAAAAGACCCAGTTGCCAAACTGGATAGATCTTCTTACCGACAATAACATCTGGCACTTTGGCAGAGCCTCTTGGCCACCTCATCTCACAGCTGCTTATTTCCTGAGGTTGTTTCATGCTCCGCTTGTGTTACAATACTATTTTTGGAGTGTACAGGCGGCAGCATCATGTGCATGTGGACACCATTGTGGTGTCAGCTCCCACATCATTCTGCTCACAATCTTAGATTTGAGGTGGGTGGTGGACAGAGTTTATAAGATCACTCATTTAGATCTGTGCAGGATTTGTTAATATAAAGAAAGGGAGTGGGGAAAGAAAAGAGATAAATTACCTGCTATTTGCATGTGTGGGTATTAAGATGCTGTTAAAGATACAGGAGCAGTTCCATCACCTAGTGTTAACTCTTATTGGTTACTTCTCATACCAGTAATCCCTTAGAGTCAGGTGATACAGGCTGGTTAGGAAGCTCATCATTCAGCCAGCCCATATGGTTCCTCTACACAGTGTATAGTCCCAGAGTAGCTTGGGATCCCACATGAAGATGTGACACCATCTTTTCCCACCACCACATTCCCAGTCTGGTAACTTACAAATGGAAGGAACCTCTCCAGATTTCAGGGCTTGATCCAAGGAAGTGGGCTTAACCTGGGAAAGCACTGAGTCCCCTCACCATACGCCTTTTTGCATTCTATAGGTCCAGGGTCAGTGCCAGACTATTTTGCACCCCAGGCAAGGCGAGCTCTGGGTGCGGAGGGGGGCTGCCTCCCAGTGGTGTGTATGAGAGGGTGTCACCCCCACCCCCACCCCCACTCGTGGACAGCGGAAATGAGCGGTGCCTCTCCGGGGCCTCTGATTGCAGCTGCAGGAGAAGGCTGTCCACACGAGAGCGGACACAAACCAAGCCCCCCCCCCCGCAAAACTTCCGTCCCCAGGAGTGCGGAGAGGGGGCAGTCTGCACCCCTCTGAGGTCTGCGCCCTAGGCAGCTGCCTAGTTGGCCTAATGGTAGCACCGGCCCTGTATAGGCCTTTCCCCATGAGATCTAACAGAGATCTAATTTGATTTGCATATTTTGAATCAGTATTTGAAATTCTGGATAAGCAGAGTTTTTCCAAATAAATAATTATAGAAAGTTAAACTCTATAATTTAGTTTTATGCACACACACACACACACACACACACATATATATGGATATTGGGTTGGATTCAGATTTACACTGGATTAACTTCAGGAGTGGATTTCCCCCATCCCCTCCTTCCTACAGCAGCCCCTCCAGCCCCCTGAAAATGCTACACAGAGAGTCAAGAGACTTTGATGAATGGGGGGGGGGAGCTGTGGTGTGTTAGGGGCAATCCCCCCTCCAAATCGGTTAGTGGGACATTCTATCAGTAGATCTCTTACTCTTGCAAAAGACAGATCCTGTATCCAACCCTTATTCTATAAACACTTTACACATATAAAAGAAATGGATATGGTTGGATTAAGCTTCACACATTTGAATTTAATTCCAGACACTTACTGACCTATAAAACATACCTGTAACGAAGACTGTTAAATATCAAGATTGATTTATTTTTATTTTATTATTTTTTTAATCTGCCAATAACAAATGTTCTCTGATTTTTAAAAAAAGTTTTTAAAAACCAGAATACCCTTTTTATTTTTTTGCATATGTTTTTTTTTTTTTAAAAAAAATCTCTGATAGTCAAACAATGACTTGATTTTAAAATCAACCTCAATTGCCGGACTGACCAATTGGAGTGGGCTGGCTGGCTGACTATAGTATGATGAGGATGAAATTACTTGAGTGCACCAACAGAATACAGATGTCTGGCAAGTACTTTGATGTGCTGTGTAGAGAGCCTGAATATCTATATCATGATTGAGCGTTCTTTTGTGACCCCTGGTGGTTGATTCCAATAACGTGTCCTCAAAATGAGGAGGGAGCAAAACCAAAAAAAAAACCAAAAAAAAAAAAAAAACCCAAACACGCTCTAACATTAATGCAGCTTGCTTGTTTCATTTCCTTTTTAGAAAGTTGAAAGAATGCGAATTAGCAAGCATTTGCACCAAATACTACAATGTTCACATCTGAGTATTATCAAAATTTTATATTGCTCCTGCATTTTCATGTATCACATACAAACATACGAGTTTTCTAGATATTGTAGAAGTTGGGAAATCTCCCTTCGGTGATCTTGATTGATCTAAACAAAGGGTTAAGTTCTTTTACTCCTTCTACAGCCATAGCCTGAACCCGTAGATCAGTAGTGGGGAACCTATGGATTGCCAGATGCTATTGGATTCCAACTCCCATCATCTCTGACCATTGGCCATGCTCACTATGCCTGCTGAGAGTTAATGTCCAACAACATCTGGATGGCCAGAGGTTCCCTACCTCTGGCTTATATAAACCAAATAATGTATATGTGCAATTCTATGCATGTTTACTCAGAAGCAAGTCCCACTATGTTCAATGGAGTTACTTGCAGGTAAACGTTCATAAGATTGAGCCTTAAGATGAAGTAGTTCCAGTGAAGTTAAGCATCTGTAGATCACACTGTTACTCATCTCCTTATGATGTTACAGATTATTCAGTCTGTTTAGATCATTTTACAGTGTGACACTAAACACATTTATTATATTTTGAAAAGTCACACCCCTATATGTGCACATTGTATAATAGCATTAGGGCATAACCCTGTGCAACTTCAGATGGAAAAAATCCTACATCTCCTACCATTCCCCAGAGAGCCATGGTAGCTGGGCAATGCTTTGGGCTGTAGGATGTTTTTCGGTCTAAACATGCATAGGATTGTGCCCTTAGTCACATATTTACATGATTTCATTGCTATATGTGCCTGCTTATGTTGTTACTTCGTTGAAAGTGTATGCTGATTAAAAAAATATAATACTCTCTTGAACAGCAACAACATGGTATGAAAAAGGAATCGGTACACTACATGCATATGGGTCGCACGTATCTATTGCATCACTTCACTTTAATGTAGAGTAAGCGGGACAATTAATATGCACATCCTGGGAATGAAACTCTGTTTGGAAATGCCATATACAAGTTAAACAGAAACTCCAGTATGTTCCAATGCAGGGACTTCAAACTCCTTCTGTAAAGGGCTGTGGACAAACTAACGGACTTTTTTGAAAACAACAACAACACAGCACACCTCCATTTCTGGACGTATACAGGAGGACTGAGTAACCCTTTTGCAACGTTCGCAGATAGCTGGATCAATCTTGTAATCCTTCGATGTATACATCGAAGAGGTAAAAGTAAATGGAAAAAAGAAACAGAAGCAAAGAGGCAGTAAGACAGGGTCACATTCCTGATTGTTACCATCTGGGGTTAGGTCCCACATAACACAGGAATGGGAATTGGGTGTATAAACACCAGCTAATTGGCAAGCAATGTGGAGGAACCTGATCCTGCATTAATGAGAGAGCTGCTGTAGGGCCACCAAGAGACAACTGCTTGGGAGCAGAAGGAAGCTCTAGTCACGCATCTTTGGAAGTGTCATCATCAGCAAACTTGCCAGGTGTTGCTAAGCTCATGCTCTGTCACTTAGAGCCGCTCAACTTCCATGGTAGGAAAGGCAAATGAACGCTAAGTGAAAAAATCTGACATTTGACAAGTTGCTGGTGACCTCCTTGGGAAAACCCGTAGCCCTTGAGAAACTGTAGACCTATTTAAACATGTTATCATGTGTGATCTCGCTGATGCAAATAAGGAATATGTACAGATATTTCCTTGGGCTTACCCATCAAGTCAAGAACACTTATCCTACTCATTATTGCACTTTTACAATGGAAAAGGGAGGCTGAGATAAAAAGCTGGGGAGCCCCCAAGACTATCATGTTGGTGAAAATCTGAGACAGTGGCTTCGATCCCAATTCAATCATGCTTAGAGTAGATCCATTGAAATTAACGGGACTTACATCATGACTCACGTAAGTCCCATTGACTTCAATGAGTCTACTCCAAACATGACTGAGCCTGGATCCAAGCTGAGTAGCATTACGAGTTTTATAGCAATCTGGGATCAAATGAATGGAAAACTTAAGTCAACAGAAATACACACTGATCATTAGTTATATAGAGATAAAGCAGGAGGTTCACTTCAAGAGAAACAATGATGTGTCTGAAAATGAAACATTTATATATTGTTAATTGACAATGGATGTCCTTGACAAGTACACAAGGTCTCCTGCATCAAAAGAGAGATCCAGCATTTTTAGCATTGTGATCATTTCCAGAGTCCCTTTTCCATCTTGAAAGTGACTTACTGGTGAAGCGATCCCACAGTCTCTCCTCAAATGTACAGTTCATTAACATTCCTATTGCATTTATGATCAAAGCTCTGTGGTCAGTTCCATCCCACTTCCTTCTTTCAATGTATTCCAAGTCTTTCACAAACACAATGAATGTGTTGTGTATTTGTCCCTGACCTTTTCCCACTAAAAAAATATCGAGGGTGAAAAGGTAGAGATAATGATCCACAGTTAAAAGTAGCTTCAGATTGGCTGTTTGGAGAAGTGTTCATTTGAGGACATCACAACGCGATATGATTTCTTCCTTCAAAAACGTTTGAGGCTGCAGTCCTATACACATTTATTTGGGAGTATGTCCAATTCAACTCAATGGGGCTTACTTCTGAATAGACATTGTACTGCTTTATAGTGTTATTGAAGTACACTGACAACTGTTGGGGCCCTTGACACATCAGGCTCCATCACACCTACTTTTTATTTTCCTGGTTTGCCTCTGCGATTTCCACCTCCTTTTCATTAGCATGTCAAGTTAATGGTCCCTTTCACGTGTGTTTGTGGTATCACCACTGTCCTGGTGAAATCTCCTTTCGCTTGTTTACTGGCTAGAGGATGCTGGGAGTTGTATGATTTCTGTCTAAACATGCATAGGATTGCATTCTAAAACTGCTAAATATGCAGTTAAAGTAATGTCTGTTTTGGCGCTCATCTTGATGGCGGCACACTGGCACTGCCAGCAATCCAATCCCGGCGTTTACGCTCCTTCGTGTTGTCCTCACGTGAAGAAGAGAATGTGGGGGTTATGACAGGAGAGCGGGGAGGAGCTGCACCAGCACCTCGTCCATTTTTTTTTTTAATGGTTTGGCCATTCCCTCCCACCTGTCCAGGCCTGCTGCGCTTGGCTCCACTTTGTTTTGTTTTTGTTTTTTTCTTTAACTGTGCTGCTCCATGGGTCCACGGAGGCTCATAGCCAGCCCAGCAGCCATTTCGCTCACTGCGCCACCCCCTCCCCCTGTTGCTGCCAATGGTGACCCAATCAGGGTTTGCCAGTGGCTGGAGACACCCCTCCAGCGCAAAGCCAGAGGAGGGGGTTAGATGGAAGACGCAGGTCTTCCCCTCACTGGCTTGAAAAAGTCGGGGTAAGGGCCCGAACTTTTTAAAGTGGGGATTCGGGGGAATGCCTCGGGAGGGCTGCACAATGGCGGCTGCATCATATAGATGACCTGCCACCACTGCGGATTCACCCTGGGGCAAACCCCTTGTCAAGACAAGCCCTTGGTCTGCATTTTAGCAAATGTGTCCAACCTTCCTTCTTTCCACACACAAACTTGCAGTTATGGTGACGATGGGTGGACTTATGGAGAAACATAAAAGAGAGAGGAGAACTCTTGTTTTGTGGTTTAGTTATTTAAATTTGTGTATGAGTGTGGGTAGGTGTAGGTGTGCCTATGGGCTTGTCTATACGGCTTGATTACTGCAACATAGCTGCACATATTCTCATTTTAGGACACACGAGTCAGCTGTCCGTACGAAGTAACATCGCGTTTTAAATGCGATAATGCATATATTTGCATCGGTGATTTTCCGTGACTTTTTGATCATGTCCGAATTTGCTCTGCATTATGGTTGTGTGTCATTGGGGGAGTTAACTCACATTTTGACAGGTGGGCGGAGCTTTGAGGGTAGGAGAACGTGACTGGCCAGTTTCCCGCATTCCCACCTATTGGTTGGCTTGTTCTTTGCGCTGTTTTTAGGTTGAGCTATCTGATCCTACGGAGCTCCGCATAAACAAAAGAGGCAGAAACGCATCTCATCCTCCGCTGCAGCCTCGTTTCTTTCCTCCTGCTCCAGTTCAGCTGTTATATCAATCTGAGGAGTTCCGCATAAAAACTATATCACTTCATTTGCCTCCGTAGGATCGTATATCCCATAAAGCGACAATGCACACATGTGCATTAATAACTGCACTACAAAAAAAAATACAAGAGATAAATCGCTGTTGCTGCTGCAATGTGACGCTCTTTACCTACATTAGAATCTATGAAAAATTGGGTTTATATTTAACGAGGAGGAATCCTGCTGTTATATAGATGAGGGCCAGGTGAGGTTTTTCGCCTTCAAATCAAAGATTTAGAGCGTCTTTAGATGAGCATTTTATCGCAAGCTCATGACTGGCCACTCACAGATCATCGCAGGCCATTTCGACAATACAATCCTCCTGCATACCTCTCGCTTTTCCTTTTTCCCACTTCAACCTGGAAAATCCATTTCTTCTTGGCTCTGACAATAATTGGTGCCATTTTCTGCTGAGTGCAGGAGAAGCTGCACTATAAAAACGCCCACTGAATGGGTCACGTGGTTGCTACTTGCTTCCTCTTTCTTCCCTGTGTGAAGAAAGAGGAAGCTGCTCGTCCCTATTGTGGGACAGAAGCAGGAGGCAAAGCAATGGAAGGGAAATGCATTTCTCCCACTCCCCCACCCGCACCCTTCATCTGCAAATGCTCTTGTAGTGTCTTCTTTTGCTTGCTTCTTTGTGCAAAAGCCGTTCCCGCTCATTTAAGCATTTTTTTAAAATTCAGGCAATTCTACCCTGATGGCAATGAGAATAATGAAAACGGAAGTGAGTTTCAATGGATGAATAATTAAAGGAATGTGATTTTAACAAATGAATTTTAAAAAATGCAATAATTAAGCATGTTTTTCTAGGTTGCCCTTAGATTGGTCAGAAGTTAGAATGGCTCGGGTCCAGATTATCTGAAAGACCGTATTCTCCCTTATGAGCCTGCCCGTGCTTTGACATCTTCTGAAGAAGCCCTTCTTTCAGTTCACCATCTTCACAGGCGCGCTTGGTGGGAACATGGGAGAGGGCCTTCTCGGTAGCTGCTCCAGTGCTTTAGAGCTCTCTTTCCGGGGAAGCCAGACTGGCTCCTTCCTTGATGGGCTTTCGGAAGCAGGCAAAAACTTGTTTGTTCCAGCTGGCCTTTGGAGAATAATCTGGTCCTCCATCTATGTTAAGGACTTGTAAAATTTATGTTTTAATATTGTAATTTTTTTGTACATTTCTTTTCCTAGAAAGAAATGTATATACATATGTATATACATATACATATAAAAAATGTATATGTTTTAAATTTTGTAAGGCCACCTGGAGGCCCAGTACTGGGAAAAGGGCATAATAATAATAATAATAATAATAATAATAATAATAATAATAATAATAATAATTCTGAGGGCAATCATATTCTGTTAAATTACATAAATCTTACCAAGATGCCATTGGTCCAAATGTTGGTGCAAATATGTTGAATAGTTTCGCAGAGAGATTTCATGAGTTGTCATTAGCCACAGACAAGAAGGTATCAAATGACACTTATGGCATGCAATGGTGAAATTTTTTTTTGATGGGGTGGGGGTACCACTTGTTAATGCACCCCATTAATCTCAATGGAATGTATATGTGTTGCTACCTCTGCCATTGAAGTAAAATGTGAAATTCTTGTGTAGAAGGAGCTCCCACATGAATAACGATTCCCTCAATCAGCCTGGGTATTAAAGTCTGAGAGATATTTTTAATCCACAGAGCTTCAAAGGACTGTGCATATTTGTGACCATTTGCTACAGTTTGATTAGCCACAGTAGACGTCCTGAATTCCTCATTGCAACAAGCATGACAATATTTTTAGCATTTCACTGGGAAAGGTTATTAAAATGGCCAAATAGTAAGTGTGTATGTGTTTGGGGAGTGGGGTGAGGGAGTATAGAGTTTGGTCAGTTTAAATTAGGGTGATTGTAGAAAGTGGGGAAATAAGGAGAAGGAGATCTCATTTGGAAGATTGACAACCTTTCTACACTGCCAGGTGTTCCAGGAGGGAGGAGTGAGGATCTTGCGATATTCTGCTCGCGAGATCCTCCCCTTTGTCCAGATGCGCATGCGACATCCCGGAACGAAGGAAGGATGTCACGGCCGCCATTTTTTTTAAACAGAAGATGAGCGCATGTGCTCTCCAACTAAAAGTAAGCTAAAAAACCAACCACCACTCCCCCTCCCCCTCCCCCTCCCTCCCAATGGGTACAGAGCACCTGAAGAGCTCCATGCCCCGTTCCCATTCCCCACCTCCTCGTGTTTACTTGCAAGGAGGTGGGACGAAGCCAGGATGGGCACTGGAAGAATCGGGTTTTCCCAGGGATTATTTATCCCTGGGAAAACCCATGCTCATTCCCCCCCCCCTTGCTCCTGGGAGTCCATTTGGATGCACAGGGACTCAGCTGTGACCAGCCCAGATTTTCAGGCTGGTGTAGAAATGGCCTGAGAAAGGATCCCTGGTTGGTACATATGTCAAATGCTGTCAGATGAAGTTTTTATGACATAAAAGATTATGGTGTATGAGGTGCCATTCTCATTAAACAACAAAAAAAGTAATTTTGAATTAAAATAGCAATTAAGTTTGCAGAAGGCAATAATCAGACACTAAGGGTTCCTTCAGATATGGGCAGGGAAGAATCGTGTTTCCTTACCGTGACTCTTCTTCCTGCGTCTCTTCCACATTTGCAATGAGCTGAAATTACACGAGGAAGAGAGCAGCGACCACATGGCCCATACAGTTCAATGGGAACAGAGTCATCTAATGGGCAACTTTACCGCACATGAGAGGAGATCCTGACAAATCACGTTTTATTTCAGAAGAGTCAGGTTTTCTGTGGCTTAATTTATAATGCTAAAACTGGGAAATGGAGCAGGAGCCGCATGGGTCAAAATGACCCGTGAACATCCATGAGTGGCCAGACTTGAGTGTGCTGTAAAATGCTCATTTAAAGAAGTTCTAAGCAAAGAAAAGATACACTAATATAAAATATACACCTCTCCTAATACTTAAATGTATCCATATTGTAATGATACAGTGAGCTGACAGTCCATTAGACTGCAGCATTTGGTCTACATGTTATGGGAATGCAGAAATATAGAATTAGTCACAGGAAAAATTTTCTGGTTATTGCCTGAAAGCAATAAAGAGAAAGCAAGGTTTACAAGGAATTTTTAAAATAGATTATTGACTGTAGAAGCAACTTATTTCAAAGGGTTCTCTATATCCAAATCCATGCATGTGTAAACTTTTAACCTTTACTGACTTTGGCATTTTGCTTTTTTGGTCATGAAAGGTGAAAATAATAAGCTGCTTTCGTTTTACCTACAAATGGTTTGTTTTCCTAAATAGGAAACTTACTAAAACATGTTGTAAGGAGACTATATCATGTAATATAAGTCTGACTGTGACTTGGAGCTCCATCAGAAGAGTGTTTTATTGCACGCTCACTACTGAGCACTCATGGATTTTCACGGTCCCTCTCACAATGTTGTCTGCCTCCCGCGCGCCTCCCGCCCCTTCTAAACTTCTTCACATGACCAAAAACACACCCCAGTAAGTCCGACTTATTTTTTAAAATGGAAGTTGTCGCTATCTAGGGTGACCATATTTGGGAAACCAAAAAAGAGGACACCTAGTGTGTGTGGGGGGAAGCAGCTTTCTGAGTCCTGCAGAAAGTACATTATTCCCCCGCCACCTTAAAGAACCCGATTGGAGTGGAGGAGGGGAAAGGATTTCATTCTGCACCACCACCATCCACTCCAATTGGGGCCTTTTCTATAATGTCCACGAATGACCCACTTTCCCCTTTAAGACCTCAATTGGAGCTCGGGGTGGGGGAATGATGTGCCTCAAGAAAGCATGTCATTCCCTCCTGCCATGCTAATGGCAGCCTTAAAGGGGAAGGTGTGTCATTCCAGGACATTATTGAAAATTATAGAAAATCCCCCCTGACACCATGGAAAGAACAAAAACCAGGACAAATCCGGGGAAATCCTGACAGTTGGTCACCCTATCGCTATCTCCAGCGGGATCAAAACGACCCACTGAATGGGCCACATGCAAGTTGTTTACTTCCTCTTTCAAAAGAGGAAGTAATGAGGGACAAACACACAGGCAGATTAGCGATGGCAAGCAAACACGATTCCCCCCCCCCTTGGTGTGATGACGCTCTTGGCAATAGGGGGAAAGAAAAAGAAATGAAATCCAAATCTCCAAATAAGAATATAATTCTCCAATAATTAGCTTCTACAGCAATTTTAATTATTTGTCAATATTTTTGTTGTATTTGCATTGAGGTTGGTTGCTCACCACCAGGGACTGGCTGCACATCAGATGTGTCCTGACACATGACTGACTCATATAACCTATGGTGCACTAATACATGTCAACTGAACGTTGGCAGTTTAACTGACCTACATGTTCTACTTTGCAAATGGATGTGACAGAGGGGTGGTTGTCTTCACAGAAGCAGCCTTTAATCAGAGTTGTCCCCACTACATTGTGGTTGGTTTGTTTTTAGCGAGAACCTATGAGTGTCTGCTCAGAAGTAAGTCCCATTAAGTTCAATGGGGTTTACGCCCAGTTGTGTTTAGACGGGGTGGGGAATTTTGTACATCCTGAAAGGCAAAATGGCCTCAGGCAGGTATGTTGGGGGCACGTACCAGCAGTGGGCAGGGCCATGTCCAAAAGTAGCCAGGGCCAATCCACTGCTGGTACGTGACTCCAACATGATTGCCCAGACTCCATTTTCACAAGCTCACTGTCTCACACACAACACTCTCCTCTCTCCTGAAAATTCACTGTTTAGCAGTGCAGCCTTAAAGAAAAAATTGTTGGAGGACAGTTCATCCCTCATAAACACTTACTTAGGCCGTTTAATAAGTGGGGAAATCACATTTTTCTGATTGCCATGCAGGTAACATCTATAGGGAAATGGCTGGACAAACAAATGTGTTTCCAGAAATACTCTGTTCTAGGAGCTTGGCTGATCTCAATGGGGAGATCATTCCACATGATGGGCCCCACAATGGAGAAGGTCCTCTTCCACACTGCACCCAATGGAACACCAGTAGGCTGTGGTATGGTAAGCAAGGCCTACCCCTCAGAGTGTAAAGATCAGAATGGTCTATATAGAAGAAATTAGTATCTTAGATAACCTTGATACAGCTCTCATTTCAGCATATTACAACTGTGGTGTGTTTTCCAGAGCATTACAGCTCCATAGCTTTACTATAGGGCGCATAACCAAAATTAAACAATTCCATCTAATGAATGCTTTTATTTCTGATTTGGCATCTCTATTTCTGATCTACATGCCACAGACAAATTGCCATCCATTTTGACAAAGCGGAGCCTCTAATATTTATTTATTTATTTATTACATTTCTATACCGCCCAATAGCCGGAGCTCTCTGGGCGGTTCATATGAACCGTGTATGGATCTAGGGGAGCCTGCAAACTCTTATTCACCTCCTAGGCCCACACAATGTTTACCTGAATTATTATAATGCAAACCATGGTGGTCTGTTTGGGATGTAAGGCACAGGCTGGTGGGGAAAGGAGAGTTACATTAACATGAGGCACAGCAGCATTGGGGGTACCGATCTTGTCAGTGTCTCCTGCTGTGATTAAACACAGGGGTATTTTTCCTACATTAATGAAGCCTAAAGATATTTGTTTTGATTTCATCACTCTCACCTCATTAGGCATGAGGAAAGTTAACTTATACACTGGGTTGGTTTTGCACGAGGTTCTGTTTACCCTTCATAAATTAACATGTTAATTCACTGTAATAAAATGCAAGGTTTACAGAAAGATATCAAACGCCGTCATCCATTATACCCCTTAATGCTATAGCTTCAGTCTGTGTGGGTAACAGCTCTGTTTACAAAGCAGCTGGATGGAGCACTTAAGACTGCAACGATTCACATACGGAGAGTACTCCATTTTCAGAAGCAGCCTGAAAAGGATCAGAGGGAAACAGATATTTCAATTTAATATCAGACCATTGGCCTCAAAGTGTACGCCTGAAAGAAGTGGATCAAGCCTACATAACTTGTTACCCACCAAGTCAAATGTAGCCTGCAGGTAGAGTTACAACCCAACTGGAAAAATTCATAGAATCATAGAATAGTGAAGTTGGAAGGGGCCTATAATGCCATCGAGTTCAACCCCCCTGCTCAATGCAGGAATCCACCTTAAAGCATCCCTGACAGATGGCTGTCCGGCTGCCTCTTGAATGCCTCTAGTGTGGGAGAGCCCACAACCTCCGTAAGTAACTAGTTCCATTGTTGTACTGCTCTAACAGGCAGGATGTTTTTCCTGAAGTCCAGCCGGAATCTGGCTTCCTGTAACTTGAGCCCATTACCAGGCCTGGTTAGTTTTAGTTTTGTTTTTGCTTTCAGGCCAGTTGCCAGAATAGAAAATAGCAAGGCCATTTCTCTCCCCCAGAGATGACTTTAAATGCATGTCTAGCAGGTGAAATTCCCTCTTCATCTCAACAGTTAAAGCTGCAGGAGCCCTGCCCATTGGACCAGATACAAAAGAGGGCAGGGCTCTGCAGCTTTAACTGTTATGATGAAGAGGGAATTTCACAGGTGCTGCATGCATACAAATAACACCAGCTGAAATTCCCTTTTCTACACAACTGATAAAGATACAGGAGCCCAGCCCTCCTTTCCATATAGTCACCATATGTGTGTGTGGAGAGAGGAAAATGGGTGGAGGGAGAGGTGAAATGGAGATTGTTTGTTTATGTATACAATTAGAAATTGGGCATCAACATTTAGCAGCTAGACATAAGCCTGAGCAGGCACAAAAGGCACCTGGTCAGAGTCTTCTTCACTATGGTGAGTCATATATTGCATTTCTGTTTAAATTATAGTAATGTTTTCTGAGGTTGCAGACATATACATTTGCATATGTGTATTTTATGCAAATCCACATCACCTTTGTTCTCTTTTTTGGTGATGCGTTAGTGGCCACCCTAACAAGAGAGCTTTTTTTGTTTTCAGTGTGATGTTGCTATTTTGCAAAAGAGATCCAGAAAACAAAAAACAAAAAAAGCAAATGGAATGAAGTGGACAGGGATTTTCAATTAATTTCCCACAATACAGCTTCCCCCTCTTTCTTTTAAATGCTAGAACCTTTTTTAAAAGTGGAAAAATATATTTGTAATGATTGCCTCTATGTAGGGGACTATAAGGGCGTGATAAGATTGGCATAAGGGTAAACAACTGGTAAAATGATTCAGAATTTGCCCAATGGCTTTTATGTTTTCACTCGAAAACCTTTTAGAAATTAGAAACTGCTCACCAGATGTTGTGTGTGTGTGTGTGTGTTTAAAAAAATACTAATTTAACTGCTAAAAGGTTCATTGTTATAATATTTTCCTGATGAAAATGTCTGTGTCTTGTTAAATGTTTATTGAATACTGTAATGGTATTACATTTACTGTTAAATGATATTGACGTTTTTGAATAAAAAGGGTTTGGAGGTTCCCCCCTTTCCCTTTTTAAATCCAATCAGGATAAAATATGAACATCTGGTAGGAACCTTATGTGTGGCATGGAGACAAAAAGCACTTTTGGCAATGTTTCCCTTGAGTGTGCTTTAAAAAAAGAAAGCATATAGCTTTTGTAGCACTGAGTATAATTAAGTACAAGACCTTCTTGCTATCAGGCTAATGTTTAAAGACAAGTCACCAATAAATCCTCAGCGAGGTGGCTAGTAAGGCTAGGTTAAGTTAGCTATGAAACAGCTGTTTCTGAAGCAATAACCCAGCTGTTTGGCATGGTAGAGAGACCTTGCTAGCATTATTAATCATGTTATTAAAAATAGAAAGCCATCTCACCGAGGAAAGCCTTTGGCAGAGGTTGTCCAGAAGAAACAGCAATTCCATCACCAGAAGGAGGGAAATAGTCATAACGGGTGTTATGTGTGTATCAGAATCAACATGTTTGAAAACGTTGGTTGAAAAAGGAGACTCAGTTTCATTACTGGGGTACCAAAGGCAAAACTGATAAACATTTGTATGATTTATATAACATGCAATAGTGGTCATGTGAGTGTATAAATATTATATATTATCTTTCTAGATTACTCTGAGGACGGACCTGAGGATCCGAAATGTGCGTCAGTTTTCTTTTATTGTATTAGAGTTCTTTATTCTACCCCTTTGACTGGCCTTTTGGGGGCATTTATTACTGGGGTAAGCACAATTCTCTTGTCTTCTTCTTTTCATTGGACCATTTAGAGCTTCTCCAAACTAGCAATTTATTGTAAGCTCATGATTGGCCATTTTCACGGAAGTTTGCGGGTCCTTTTCATGATGTCACCAACTTCCAATGCCTCTTCTGCTGTTTCCAAGCGGGAAACTGACGTTTTATAAAACCTTGAAAATGCTGAAATAAATGGAAAATGCGCTATAAAACACCACCATCTGCTGGTAATAGAATTGAAACCTATAAGAAGGAACTGGCAAAACCGGGCTGGGGGGCAGCAGGTATGTTTTGCCAATTGTTAAACCCACGAAGACTCCAGAAGACAAAGCCCTGGTAAGGCTGCGTAATTTTTGCTGAATGTAGAAAAGCCCTTGGTGGCTAGCATTTTACAGGATTTTATTGAATACAAGTAGTTTTCTATGTAGCCTGCCTCTCCTCTTGTAAAGGTGAATGGAGGTGAACTGTTGAGTAAAGGAAGATCACTCTTATGACTTTGATTCTAATTTCATGACCTCTCACAGGAGAGGAGAGTGAACGTTTCCCTCCCTCCCTGCCCCCAAACTTCCACCCCCCCAACAAGGTAATGAGGAGTTCAAGTTCTTACCCTTCACTTTAAAAATCACTAGTTTTAGCCACCATACACTAGAACAGAAATGGGGAATGTGTGGCCCTCGAGAAGTTGTTGGACTGCAAGTCCTATCAACCCTAGCCAACACAGCCATGGTGAAGGATGCTGTGAGTTGTAGCCCAACAACATTTGGACAGCTACATATTCCCATCTCTGCTGTAGAGCATGCAATATGTATTCTCTCTCTCTCTCTTTTAATGTGGCTTTGAGAACTCTGAGACATTCTTGTGTCTTAAATATGTTTGAACACATGAAACTGCTTTATCCTAAATTAGACCATTAGTCCAACTAGTGTCTTCCCCGGCCAAGTGCCCTCCAAATGTGTTGGTACTACAACACCCATAATTCCCAGTCAGCATGACCAATTGTCTGGGAATTATGGGAGTTGCGATCCCAACACATCTGGTAATAAAAGAGCCACACATACACCTTAGATAGCACTGCTGAGGAAATCATTTACCTCAGGCCTTCGAAAGCTGCGGTTAATCAGAGTAAACCAGCTCTCCCCAACCTGGAGCCCTCCAAATGTGTTGGGACTGTAACTCCCATAATTCCCAGCCAGCATGGCCAATTGGCTGAGAATTATGGGAGTTGCAGTCTCAACACATCTGGAAGGCACCAGGTTGAGTAAGGCTGGCCTCTCTGCTTAGCAGCAGCTTTTTAAGGTCTGAGGTAAATGATTTTCTCAACCCTGCTAACTGGAGTATATGTGTGGCTCTTTTATTGCCAGCCCTAAACCCAGGGATAGGGAACATGTACCCCCTTCCAGATGTAAGACTTCAACTCCCATCTTTCCTCGCCATTAGCTATGCTGGCTAGGGTTGATGGGAGTTGCAGTTCATCAGTGTCTGGAGGCCACACGTTCTCCACCCATGCCTCAAACTTAATGTCCTGGGCAGGATCTACACTACTGCTTTAAAGCACTTTAAAGTAGGGATGTGCTCCCCTCCGATTAGAAGCGGAGAATCAGAAGCGAATTGGCCTGCTCCGCCTTGCCCAGAGGTGGAGTAGAAGCAGACTGGGGACCCGTAGAAGCACGGCGAAGAGAAGCGGTCATACGCGGAGCGCTTCTCTTTTCGTGGACCGATCCGATCGCCATTTTGAAAAAAATCGCCCATAGGATTGCATTGCGGAAAAGAATAGGGGATAACTGTGTTGTTTTTAAAGCTATCTTTCTGAAAGTTCGTGTGCTTAGAGAGTCGTGGCTGGGGGTCATTTTGAGCCTACTCTCAGCTCTCTGCATGCTGTAGTTCGCTTGCTAGAATTTTTGGAAAAATTGGGAAAAACAGCGGGAAAATACCTTTTTCGAAGGGCTGAGGGGCAGAGTCAACTCCCGGTCATGATCACATGATCCCAAAGTTGGAGGAGGGGATAGGCAAAACGGGTAACTTGGGATTCTGGGAACTTCTCTTTCTTAGTCTGAACGGACTTTTCCCAGTGTTTTTTAAAACAGTAGCCCCACCAAATGCACAAACACAACCTGTGAAATCATATACTAAGCCAATAATAAGAGATAGAAAAAGCACAGCACTGCTACCCACCCTAACTTTGGGGAACAACTGAATAGATGTGGTGCAAGGGGATGAGCTCCCCTAGGGCAAGGACGTGCCCTGTGCACTCTCCTGTCCTTGGAGGGCCATCAGAGCCCTCCAAAGGTAAATCACTGGAGTGAATGCCTATCATGAGTTGAAGTGATCGTTTGCTTCTTAAAGACTGGTACCTAGACAGGACCAGTCAAATTGGCAGATGATTCCCCCTCCTCTTGGGCACGTCCACTCCCCTCTTACTGGTAAAAGACAGATATAGCCTTTTAAAAAAAATTCTTGTTGTTTATTCAGCAACACTGCTGCTTTTAATTCCACCCCTCCTTTATGCCCCCAGAAATGTCTGCTGCCTGCCTGCCTTCCCTCCCTCCTCCCCTGCCCACCTTGCAGGGATGGTTTGGTTTTTGTGTGTCTTGCTTTGACTCAGGGGATAAGTCCTTCCTGCGCTCACTTAGACTTTTGGAAGTTCCAAATACATTTTTCAAGTGTGGAAGAAGATTCATATTTAGGTTTATCTCTACTCCCCAATTCATGGCATGTTGGGATTTCCTTTGAAATGGGCCCATTGAGCTGTCTGCAGATACTGGGGTGTCCGACTTTCATAAATTCCCCCAAAATCTGGGGATGATGGGATTGGCTTGAAACTTGGCGTCCATGTGGACACATGGATTAGCTGTCATGGTACCGAAGGTGAGGTTTCTGACGTGCAAATTGACGTAGTTGTAAAATGGGACTTGATTTGGGGTGAGTTAAAAGGTTAGAGCCCCGCCAAAACTCAGGGGATAATGTCATTGCCTTGAGTCTTGGCGTGCATGTGTATCCCTGGATAAGCTATCATGGTGCTGAGTTTGAGGTTTCTAACGTGCAAATTGACGGAGCTATCGAAAGGGGTGTGAATGGGGTGCCCGATTTTCAAAAATTCCCCAAAAATCAGGGGATGATGGGATTGGCTTGAAACTTGGCGTGCGTGTGAATACGTCCATGAGGTGTCATGGTGCCAAACGTGAGGTTTCTAACTTTAACTGAAAAAAAGTTGTATACTTTTTTAGCTTTCAATGCAAGCCTATGGGGGGGGGGAACGGAGCTCCGATCTGGATCCGGAGCTCCGGAGCGGAGCGGAGCGGAGCGGACATAGGCGGAGTGGGGGTGGAGTGGAGCGGCCCGATCTGCAAATCGCGGATCTGGACGAGAAGCGGAGCGGGGGGGGGTCCGTGCACACCCCTACTTTAAAGTGCTTTATAACAGTTTTGACAACTGTTGGAGCCCAGGACACACTGCATATGTAGTTTTCAAAACGTTTTCAAAGTGCTTTAAAGCGCTTTAAAAGCAGTAGTGTAGATCCCCCTCCCCCCTGGTTCCCAGGACTCAAATTTGTGACCTTTTCTATTTCAAACCAGTGCTCTTCCACTGAGCTACAGCTTCTAACTCAGAAGCCCCAGCTTTGCTTCTGAATCCCACTATCACCATGGCTCACTTATACAACAAACTTGCCATACGTTTGTGTGTGTTACTTAGAACAGGGCTGTGCAGAAGGTAAACTGGGATCTTCTAATTAGTAGAAATAAATTCCCCGAGCAACAATATATTGCTCCCTGTCATAATGCAAAGTATTTTGAGGCGGTTTGGTCTTTAATGGGCAATTACGACCCATTAGCTTTACATGAGACTTCAGATTTGTCCACACAAGCTCAATAGTTTGGGTTGGTCACGGCCAAGTCATTGTGCATCCAAATGAAGCACAAGGACTCCTGAGGGCAGGGTGTGGTGGATGGGCCCAGGTTTTTCCAGGGATAAAGAAACCCTGGGAAAACCCGATTCTTCCCACAGTCTCGGGACCGTTCCGAGACCATGGCAGGTGTGGGCACCCGTCCTGCCTGGTGCTGTGCTTACTTGTGAGTTAGTGCAACACCAGAAATGGGCACGGAGCCATGCAGTGTGGGATGGCAGGGAGTGGGTTTGGGGATGGTCTCAGGTGTTTGTTTGTTTTTAAAACTACTCACCTTCTCGCTGGAGTGGGGCCTCACTCTTGTGCAACTGGCCCCGCTCGGGGGCGGGGGGGGGGGAATGGTGGCCGTGACGTGCCTCTTTCCTCCCGGCACATCACATGCCACTTGTGCACCCTGGGGGAGGATCTTGCAATCAGGATATTGCAAGATCCTCCCCCCTTCCTCTCAGAAGGCTGGGAGGTGTAGAAAGGACCCCTCTTCTGCTGGAGATGTAAACTGCTAGATAGAACTGGTTTGTTGATATGGCTTAACACAGCTGCCTGCACGTGTTAGGACTGTCTTGGAACAGTGGTTATGAGGAGTGTCATGATGAGTGCCTACACCTCAACATTTTGATGTCCAGCCTCGGCATCAGGAAAAACTTCCTGACTGTTAGAGCAGTATGATAATTGAACCATTACCTAGGGAGGTAGTGGGCTCTCCTACTCTAGAGGCCTTCAAGAGGCAGCTGGACAGCCATCTGTCAGGGATGCTTTAAGGTGGATTCCTGCATTCAGCAGGGGGTTGGACTCGATGGCCTTATAGACCCCTTCCAACTTTACGATTCTATGATTTACCACTACACTTCTGCTCCTAAATTATAGTGCTGAAAAGCTGGGAATGGGGAGTAACCAAGAGTAGATGTTTGTGTGGAAGGGCTGTGATCTCAGTTCAGTTCTAATACTCAAAACAAATTCCTGGGCTTGGAATTCTTCATCTCTAAGTGTACGTTTTTTGTACCTGGTGAATCTCAGGGTTCCAGTAAAAAACAAAGTAGATCCCGCAGGCATGGAGGCTGCCCTTCTCTGATTTAGAACTCATTACAGGATTCTTTTCTCTGTGATGTGGCTACTAGCAGGTGCAAAAGTGGCTTCAGGCTAGCTTTAACCATAGTGATGTAAGATATTTTGACTATGTCCTCATCCCATACTTCTCTTTAAATTTAAATACCGGCTGTTCATTCAAAACCACAAAAATGTGGATATTTGCTCCAATATTCTGAATGTCGGACGGGAAATTAAATTGCTTTATGGCAGTGAAATTCTTATCCTTCTCGGTTCTTCTCGGCTTCATTACTTAGCTGCAAAAATGTGTTCCAGGCTGAAATTTGGTAATTTTTGTTCACATGACCAAAGGCACATTTTAATATTCAGTTCTGAAATACATTTATAAGATGCAGGATTCAAGGTACAAAAGTTTAAAATAATACTTTATTGAAAGGCTTATATTTAATTTTTATAATGAAAACAATCCCTGAAGTCTAGAATTATTCTCTTTAATACTACTGAAATATGGCTCTTAATTTCCAGTCAGCTTAGTTATGGTTGTGAATTTTTGCATGGGCCAAGAGTTTCCCTTCACAATAAATGTAAAATCAAACAATATTTGCTGATAGAATAATAATGTGCATAGATTAAGTCCATGTATAAAAAAAGACTTGTCTGTCTGCCACTGAAGTGTAAGAGGAATAGCCATTCGGTGTTGCTTTTTTAGCATTCAGTTGCACTTGTATATGTTGCAAGCTAAATATGCATTACGTTCAAACTCCCTGGCCATGGACCTGATCAGTACTTAGGTGGTAGGTCAGTGGTAAGCAAGTCTGAACTTTTAGGTAGGCAGGGGCAGCATCAGGGGTTGGCATAGTTGGGCTGGGCCCCACAATGACTGGCCAAGAAAGATATCTTGGGGTTGTGATGGACAGCTCAATGAAAATATCAACCCAGCGTGCAGCAGCTGTGAAAAAAGCAAATTCCATGTTGGGCATAATTAGGAAAGGGATTGAGGATAAAACTGCCAAGATCATACTCCCCTTATACAAATCTATGATACGATGACACTTAGAATACTGTGTACAGTTCTGGTCACCACACCTAAAAAGTAGAGTTGGAAAAAATTGCAGAAAAGGGCAACTAAAACGATCAAGAGGCTACTAGTCCTGATGGCGATATGCTACCTCCAGTACCAGAAGGAGTATGCTTATGTACACCAATTCCTGGGGAACATGGGCAGGAGGGTGATATTGCACTCATGTCCTTCGTTGTGGGATTCCTGTCAACAGCTGGTTGGCCGCTGTGTGAACAGAATGCTGAACCCTCAGTCTGATCCAGCATGGATCTTCTTATGTTCACGCTGCTAAGAACCTGCTGGCTCGAATCCTTCATTGCCACCACCTGTTTACTCATCCATCCTGTAGCCCAGAGGGGATGGACAACAGCAGCAAGGATGAGGAGCTGCAACAGAGGGCTACTATTCAGCAATACAAATTGCAAGGACGGGGAGCCCAATTTCGATTGAGACCACTGCAGGGAGGAAAGGGTTAAATATGGTGACCATATGAAAAGGCGGACAGGGCTCCTGTATCTTTAACAGTTGGGTAGAAAATGGAATTTCAGCAGGTGTCATTTCTATGCATGCAACACCTGGTGAAATTCCTCTTCGTCACAACTGTTAAAGCTGCAGGAGCTCTGCAGGAGTATAGCGAGAGTGACCAGATACAAAAGAGGGCAGGGCTCCTGCAGCTTTAACTGTTGTGATGAAGAGGGAATTTCACCAGGTGCTGCATGCATACAAATGACACCTGCTGAAATTCCCTTTTCAATGCAACTGTTAAAGATACAGGAGCCTTGTCCTCTTTTTCATATAGTCACCCTAGTTAAAAAACCCTGTACCACCCATCCTAGAGTCCTGCTCTGGATTAGGAGCCCCACACTTACTCTAGAGTAAATTAGGAAGAAAAATACTTAGCTGCTTGCTACATATTTAAAGTAACCTGTGCAGTGGGTAAACATGCACAGGATTACACTGTTAACTATTCCAGACCAGGGCAGGATCTACACTACTTCTTTATAATGGTTTATAATAGAAGTGACAACTGTTGGAGCCCAGGACACACTACATATACAGATTTCAAACCATTTTCAAAGTGTTAGATCCTGCTTGGTGTAAATCTGGCCCTGGGGAGAGAGGTGAGCCCAGGAAAAAAAAAAAAAACTTTAGCAGTTCATACTTGAAAGGCAAAAATGAGGAGAATGAGTTACCCCTGGCAGGGACTACTAAATAGGGGCTGTCCTTAGTGAACAGGTTTTTGTGAAGCCAAAACATCTTATCCTCGTGCTCACAAATGTCATCTAATAAAGAAGTGCCAAAATGAGCCGCTTTAACGATGTGCTTAGTCCTGTATGAAATGTGTGCTTTCATATGGCCACTTAAAGGAAAGTCATAAAGTTAACCTATTTACATTGAACCTTTAATTGGATATATTAATATATACACTAAACTCAGACAATAATTTAACTCTGGAGAGAGAGTGGGATGGATGCATGCCACGGGCCCTGATAAGAAGCAGAAATAGGGGGAAATATCACAAAAGTATAAAAACATTACAAGAGGAGTGGGCAGCTTGTGGTCTTCATGTGTTTTGGCTTACAACTCCATCATGGTTCACATGACATGCCAAACCATAATGTTTAGCTCATAGTGCTTAACCACCGTGGATTAGTGTGTCTTCTGAACAGGGTCTGTGAGAATCTCGTGGTTGACAGCTGATGGGCTTCCAGTGCCATTGTTTTTACTTTTTTTTAACATTAGTGACACATGGACTCCAGTACAGGAATCCCTAGGCTGTGCCACGACAGCTGGGGGAATGGCTGACTGAATGTTCCTTCATATACAAAATTGCCCTTGCATGTAGAAAACCAAGAACATGCTTGGTCTACCTAGTCCAGCCATCTCTAAACTGGCACCCTCCAGATGTTTTGAGACTGTAACTAGGGTTGTAGTTATAAAATCCATTGTCTGTGTTTCATGGCTTGTCAGGTGCCTTTGTTCCATCATTTGATGGAATTGGATTTCACCACCACCACCACCACCACTTTCCTGAATTTGCGCAAATCCTTCCCCCATGGGCATCTTTGCCAGTGGGGGTTTTTTTAATGTATTTTTATATGACTAAATTTGCGCAAAATTCCAGAAAGTAAAAGCAACAAAAGACAACCATGAATACATGTGACTCATAAAAAGTTGGTCTGCTGCCAAACATGTGGGTCACATTCATAGAATTCCAAAATCATTTTATTCCACTGTGGATTTCTCAAGGATCCCTAACTGCAACTCTTTTAATTCCCAGCCAGCTTTCTGTTAACGTGAAAGAGGAGCAAAATGAGGCACCAGATCTCATCTCACTATCCAAAGTGGTAATTGACACAGTCAAAGATGATAGCACAAAACATCTGTTGGGCATTGAGGTGTTTAGACACATTGCATGAACAGAAGTGTGTCATCAACCCATTCCTTTCCAGATATCTGGATCATCAGGGCCACCGTGTGGGATTAACTTTTATTGATATCCATAGGATCTGTGTAAATATGTTTAGGATTATGGAGCAAATAGCATATAAACACTGTCAAAACTTCCAGCACCTGGAAGATATTCATTTAAAGGAGAAAGCTTTACTCTCACCAATTCTGTACATATCTACTTCTTAAGGCTTTGAAATCTTACATGTCTGAATGATTCTGGCTTCTACTGCAGAGAATTGTAAATATTGGTTATAATATCTGAATTTCCTGCAGACTTGATGAAAGCAAACCAGAATTACTACCAAGCAAACTACAGCAATTTTGGATCCTGATGAAATTGAACAGTATTTGGTTACTGAATTTAATAAACAAAAAGATTTGGGGTCCAAAACATCTGAACCACTTGGGTTTTGTACTAAGGTGAACATCTGCAAATGTAAGACAAATGCTATATTTGTCCTTGAAAACTGAAAAGGTTTAAGTGAGACGTGAAAATATGAATAAAATTAGAGTTCAGAGCAGTGTTAGTTGTGATTGTTCATTCAAAAGTCTTTTAAGTTTTTGAGATTAACATTTTAAAAGCATGAACTGTAGACTTTATCACACCTTCTCAAACCTCCACATGTATCTGACTGCAACTCCTATCATACCCAGCCAGATGGGAGTTACAGTCAAATACATCTTGAGGACCTCAAGTTGGAGGAAGGCTGCTTTTATCATATGCAGAAGTTGGTAACAAACATACAAGGGCAGTTGTTTCAGTATTAAAGGGAATTGTCTCAGCAATACACCTTACTAACTTCCACCGGGGTTTTAAATGAGAGTGTCCTTGTTAAGGCTTTGAATTACACTATTAAATGTTTCTGTCAGTTCTTGCTTTATTACCTCACATTCAATCTTTCACCTAAATACATTTGTCTCTGTGTAGCTGTCTTAAGTTGGTTGCAGTGTCTTTGTGGCTTGATATGTATCCTGCAAAGAGGACAGTTTACATGAACCCCCTGTGCGTGTTCTCTGTTGTGGAGCACATGGCATTGCAATGGCATGAACATGGAGCTTTTATTATATTAAGTGGTAGATAATAAATATATGCAGGTGGCCAGTGTGGTGTAGTGGTTAGAGTGTTGGAATGGGAGTCGGAAGATTCAGGTTCTAGTCTCCACTCGGCCATGGAAGCTTAATAATAATAATAATAATAATAATAATAATAATAATAATAATAATTTATTTCTTACCTGCTTGTCCCTCTGGATCAAGGCGGGGAACAACATTAAATACAATATAATACATAAAACTAGTTAAAAGAGCATATAAAACCAATATAATATTAAAATAACAATCACAACATCTTAAAATTCTTAGGTTTAAAATTCATCTGGGTAGGCCTGCTGGAAGAGTCTGGTCTTTATGGCTGTCTTAAAACTCAGAGAGAGTATTAAGCTTACTGGGTGACTTTGGGCAGGCACTGACTCTCAGCTTAACCTACCTCCCAAGGTTGTTGTGAGGATAAATGGAGAGAAGGAGTATTATGTATGCCACCCTGAGTTCCTTGGAGGAAAAAAGGTGGGATATAAATGTAATAAATAAATAACTAGCTGAATTAGTGGATGAGGGAGCCTAGAATATGGCGAGAGAAGGAAGGGAAAAACATGATCGGTAGACAGTCAGTTGGTGAAGCAAGTAGTGGAGAAGAACAGCTGAGGAGTGAAGAGAAAGAGGCTAGATCTACACTAAGCAGGATATAACACTTTGAAAACGGTTTGGAAACTGTATCTGGAGTGTGTCTTGGGCCTCAACAGTTGTCACAACTGTTATAAACCATTATAAAGCAGTAGTGTAGATCCTGGCAGAAAGTAAATAAGTTGAAGGAGAAGAGAGAGAAAAGAGAAAGACATAGTTAAGATCTCAGGAAGTAGAGAAAGTGTGAATGGAAAGTAGCAAGTGACAGCCTGAACTGTGACAGAAATTGCTTCTTGACTGACATGCCATTAAACAACTGTGGTTGGGTCATTTGTTTTTGGTATTGTTTATTCAGTGTTATATTTGTAAGTGGATGATAGCATTAACTGTTCCTAATTTAAAAGATAAATGAATGCCTTTTATATTAATTAGACTTCAAGGTAACTGCAATCTGCCCTCCACATCCCAAGTATAGACCTGTGTTGATTACATTGGCCTATTTCCGAAGGTGTGTCAATTCATTTCGGAGGATTTTTGGATGGAAGCATTAGAATTTATTTTTTTCAGACTGCTGACATTCTTTAAAATGTTGTAGCTTTTAATAAAGGTTACATTTTCATTTGCCGACACGCGATATGTGTGAGGAGGCTATGATACTGGACTGTAGTCACCCTTTACTGTAAATGTTTTCAGTACTTCCAAGTCAATGTTTACACTATTTTCATAGTTCACACATGTGTAATAACAGCTGCTGGTGCTTTCCAAAAATGTATTCAGCAAGTGGTGTACATGCAGTAGCTTTTAAAACTAACACAGGTGCCCTCGATCCCTTGCACAGAATAAACAGAGGCACATGACCAAGATACGCATAACCCTTTTCTTCTTGAAATAACTGCTTTCCCATCGAGAAGAAAGAAGAGTCCTACAACAACAGCAACAAAACAAGGGGAAAAAATAACACCAGCTCAGCTCTTCAAAGTAAAAGACATAATCCATAAAAGAAATGCTAGGGATTCCCTACACTACCACCTCTTTAACTGCAGAATTATTGCTCAATCTTACACATCATTCTTTTTCTTTCTTTCAGAATTTGTAGACCTCCATTCATCAGTTGACCCTACAGCAATTAAATTACAAGTACAAAATCATAAGTAAATGCAGTGGGGCCTAGTGGCTCCGATGTCAGTGGGGCTGTGAATCCATTCCAGGTTTCAGTCAGAACCAGACAGAACTGTAAAGGAGCTATCCAAGGTACTGAACCCAACCCCCCGAACTAGGCTCAGCACTTTGGATAGCTCCTTTAGAGCTCTGGCTGGTTCTGACTAAATTCCAGAATGGATTCATCAAAATCGGAGCAACCAGCATCCATTAAGTAAAGCCCTATCTGGGCACTGAACCACCATATAGGAGGTCAGTAGATTGTGTACCTGATGATCTGACCCACCATCTTCCAGCTGTTCTCCATGGGTAGCCCCCAATGTGATCTAGAACACTTGATCATACAGAGTTCTAAAAAATATGGGGAGTAGGTTCCCTGTTTCAGACCTTACCCTTCCCATGTGTGGAGGACTGTGGGTCTGGATTACGGAGACACAACGGAGGGGGCAGGCCAGTGAGTGCAGCCCCACTTTGCATCTAATCAGATGAGTTGCTGAACACCCAAATGGTGCTCAAATCAGAATTCTATACAAGTTAGGTCTACATAAGAAAATAGGTTCCCATTTCCTAGAAATGTGCTTAGCATTGTAGTTCAGCTCATCCTAGTTGTTGTTTTGATCTACCGTCTTCCCAATAACCTTGAGATGATGGTCCTATGAGCCAACTATTTTATCATATGTTTATTTATTTAGTTATGACAATTATTTACATTCTGCTTAAAAATTCTTCCAAGGTGGTTTACAAGGAAGACAACAATACATTAATGATAATGAAAACTGCTATAAATGTTATTAAAAATAGAAATATACAAGAATCTGCCCCAGAAGGCAGTTGATGGTAGAAAGCCCTGTGGAGGGAGGAATGATACAGCATAGGGCTGTGCATTGTCTCGGGGCTGAACAATGAATCTGAACTGAAACATTGGCACTGGGTTGGGCTGAGCAGTCTGGAGTGCCTCGGCCTGATCTGGAGTGATGGTATGCTGCTGTCCCTACCTGCCTGTGAGACTTACCTGAGCCATCCTGCAGCCACATGTCCTCAATGACAGCTGATATTTTAAAAGAAGATGGGGGCTCTGAATTTCCTACATCTAAGCTCACAAACTATAGAAATGGCCCATACTATGCGACTTTAGATGTAGGAAATTACAGAGCCTTCCTTTAAAATGGCAGGTTTCATTGAGGATGCCCGGCTGCAGGATGGCTCAGGTAAGTCCCATGGGCAGGTGGGGGCAGTGGCTCCAGGTTCGGGGGGGAGGAAGAGTGGGATTGCAGTGGACTCCCAGAAGGCCTTGCACCTGGCTTTCCCAGATGTTTGCTGTGCAGCTGCATGGCGGGCGCCCAGGAACCCAGAGTGGCTGACCTGCTTCAGGTGTCTGGATCTTGCTTCTGATCTGGATCCGAAGCAGGCCAGCCCAGGCCTGAAGCAACCTGGGTCAAATCGGGGCTGATCCAGAAGCTCCAAATTGGCCTCCAAAGCTAATCGGGGACACTGTGCAAAGCCCTAATACAGCAGGAGCAGGAGCCTGTGGTGATCTTTGCCACCTGCCTTGCTTCCCCCTTTCTTCTTGATTGGCAATAGGGTACCTGAAGGACCGCCTTCTCCCTTATGAGCCTGCCTGGGATTTAAAATCTTCTGGAGTGGTCCTTCTTTTAGTATCACCACCTTCAGAGGCGTGTTTGATGGTGACGTGATAGAGGGCCTTCTCTCCCAGGCTGTGGAGCTCCCTGCCAAAGGAGGCTAGGTCGGTAAGCTCTCTGGTGTCCTTCTGCCAGCAGGAAGTTATTTTTATTTAAGCAGGCCTTTGGCATGTAAGTGGGCTTGTTGAGTTGGGTGCTGTTTTTATTCTGTTACTATTGTGTTTTTAATTGTGATTTAATGTATTAGTTTTATTATTGTTTTAACCAAGTTTTATATATGGTAAGGCCACCTTAAATGCCATTTTCTTCACAGAAAGGTGGGGTACAAATAAAATAAATAAATAAATGGTCATGTGGGTGGTCCAGCTGAAGCAGGTTCGGAGATGGTCTCTGCCTATCTCCCTCTCTCTTCTCATCTGCACCTGATGTTGGGTAACTCACTCCTAACTACTTGGTGGGGTGACACACACTATCCCAGAGTAAAACAGCTCATCAGGCTGTGTAGTCGGCTGTATGTGTTCAAAATGAAGAGAATGGTTGAGCTCATTGAGGAGTTTGTTTTATCTAGTTATGAGCAAACTGGGAAAACATGTGGTGATATCTGAATTGGCCCTGAGATTATACTAAATATAAAATCACAATTTTCTGTAAATACATGTTTCTTGATTAGTACTTGTGCGGATCAACTGCGGTGAATTCTGAATGATTTACAGCCGATGCAGTGTCATATTACACAAGTGTGAGGAATGGTCGTATAGAAATACCGTTGCCACAGAGGTAAAATATACAAAGGATGTAAGTCTGTAAACAGAAAGGCCCACCTGGAAATGTGTGTACTTAGTTTATTTTCTTCATCACATTTTCAGTTACAACACAAATAAAATTCTTATTTTGCACACACAAAATATTCTGATCCTTGAAATTGAGGGGGGGAAAGTCCAAGTAGCATCTTTTCAAGTAGCATTTTTCAACAGAAAACTGATACTTTTAATATGCTTTTAGGATGTTTTTAACAGTTTATGCTATGTTTTTAATCAGTATTTTCTGTATTGTATGCTTGTTTTTGTTCCCCGCCTCGATCCAATCGGAGAGGCGGGTAAGAAATAAATTATTATTATTATTATTAGCATAATTTTAAGTATTTATATCTTGCACTGATAGGAAAACAAAATCAGAATGCATGGTTGAAAGATAGCAGTTCTACTGTTGCGAACAAAAATAGGCCTTTTTCAGTCTTTGCCTTACTGTGAAGTTTCCAGTGATCAGGGCATCTGACAACTGGAGATAGCAAACAGTGATTCAACCCAAAAACTTGTAAAGTTAATCCAAATTTGTCCGCACCCCCCCATTCATCTGCACATTTACATAGGATTAAGTCCCATTGAAATGAATGGAGTTTACCTCTGATTAGGCATGCATGGGATTCACTGTTAATCTCTGATTCCCCATCCGTTTTAAACTTTGGGTCTGCTTTTGAATACCTTTGGTGTCTTGCAAGACATTCTTATCTGTTTCACTGGGCAGTATCCAGTGATGTCACAGCACTAGTACTAAGGACGTTGCACTAGCCTAAATCAATAGCAGTATGACATTATTAGTGCGTTCTAGGCAAAGCAAAAAAGTGGTGGTTGCTGAAATTTGGTGGCAAATTGCTACTTTTCCTCTGTGCTAATGACATTGCAATAGAGTTGGCTTACACTAGTGCTTTGACAGCACTGGATACTGCCCACTGGAACAAATCAATGCCTGGAAACAGCCTATTTCAATATACCTGGCACAGCTTCAGAATATTGCCATTTCAAGAAAACCTAACTTGCAATAGTTTAAGCATTTAAACTATTTTAGATTTTAAGCCTCTAGGCAGGGTATTGCTGTTTTATTTGTATATTTTGTACAGCACCGAGTACATTGTTGGTGTTATATAAATAAATAAATAAATAAATAAATAAATAAATAAATAATAAGCAACAACAACAATAATGAAATGCAATTAAAAAAAACCATCAACAATTTAATTTCAAAATCAAGCAATCAAGAACTACAATGAAAATGAATCTCTTGTACATTGATGCATCAGTTTTCCAAACAAGAGAATTAATCTTTAGGATGAAGAGAAAGGGGAAGTGTTGCTACTTAGTGGACAGGCACTGCTAAGCTTTGGGTTGGACTCTAAAGTCCCATGCATTTCAATAGGTGTATTCTAAGTGGGACTAATATTGCATACAACTGTTTATGTGTGTCACCTTGATCAAGATATTACAACTTCTTGTCACTGTTTGCTCTGGGGGAGGTGTGGTAGGGAAGCCTTCAGGGTTTTTTGTATTACTTTTTTTGTTGGAGTCTTTCATTGGGATTTTCCTGAAAGCAGATCATAGTTGAAATCAAAGGAGGTCTCCATCTTAACTGGCTTTTGAATGGTTCTGATAGCCCATGACCTATAGATACAAATGCACTGCACACATGGGGCATGGCTACATCGGGCGATATCTCGGGGATCATCCTGGGATCAACCCTGTGTGTCCACATGATGCACAGGGGATCCCGGGAGCAGGGAGGGATGATCTTTTCATTTCCCCAGGATATCACCATACCCCGTTTTCTCGGTTTTTCCTGCAGTCGAGGGATGAACCTGAGGACCCCGGGGGGTGTGGTCAGCTGTTCCAGCTTTTCCCCTCTTCCACCGAGTAGTGGGGGGTCATCTGAGGGAAGGAGCTGGGACGGGAAGAGACAAAGGCCATCAGGGGTGGGGTGGGGAGAGGGTCGTGTGTGTGTGTGTGTGTTTACATACTTTATAGCTGGAGTGTAGGTGCACTCCAGCTCCTGTATTCTTTAAAAAAATGATGGGCGCGACATCCTCCTTCCTCCCTGGACATCGCACGCCACGTGTGAATGCAGGGAGAGGATCTCGCGATCAGCATCTCCCAAGATCCTCCCCACTTCCTCCCAGATCGCCAGGAGGTGTAGACATGTCCCTGGAAAGACTGAGCTAATAAGCACTCTGAGAGGATATTTCCATGAGTTTTGTCCTTTTGTGGGGTCCTTAAGTTTACATGGCATTATAGAAATATGGTAAGAATTAAATCAGTAGTATTCAAACTATTTTCTCAAAACAAAAGAAAAAGATAATATGCACCACACTGCACCGTATGCATCAGTTCTGAACTGGTGAAACAGTCTGAGGTTCCTCCCACACTAGTTTTCTCCAATCCCCACCCCACCCCCCAGCTAGCTTATTTTTCTTTTCCTATTTTTAAAATCCACGGAGGGCAATTCTACGACAACATAGTATAAATAAAATGTCACTTTTGGACATTCTATTAGGCTTTGAGATTGTTTGTATTTAATGATTCTTCAAACAGATTATTGTAAAGATGTGGCTGAATGGAGAATCATCATGGAAAGGCACTTTATAAGTCTTTAATTATGGTTATAAATAGTGTGCTTTGATCTTGTATACAATTTTTAAAAATACGAGGGGGGGTTTCATTAAGTGCTGCGATCCTGTTAGCTCTGTTTCAAGTGGCGGTACTTTGCTATGTGCTAATTCGGAAGTACCTGAGTCCTGTGAATGTCAGTGAAATATGAATGCAGAGCACGGACAACCCTATCCCCAAGTGTTGGGTGCATGAGGTTGAAAAGCTCAATGGCACCTCCAAAGGTTATATATAATATTACATAATTGACATTTCACCACACTTGAATGGTACCCTGAAATTTTCCACCTGAATTGAACCACCTCACCTTGACTAAGGAAGCAGAGGGTTCTGCAGCAGTGTTCCCAGATCTATAACTGACAATGACAGCCTATGCATGCCTACTCAGAAGAAGGTCTATCTTAGTTCTATGGGACTTACTTCAAGGTAAGTGTGTATAGAAAGGTAGGCAACTTCTGGCCCTCCAGCAGTGGATGCTGGTGGCTCCGATATCAGTGGGGCTGTGAATCCGTGCCAGGTTTCAGTCAGAACTCTGAAGGACGTCTGACTGCTTCACACCTTGGATAGCGCCTTTTGAGTTCTGACTGGTTCTGACCGAAACCCACTGACATCAGAGTCACCAACCTCCATTGTCCTCCAGATGTTTTGGCTTACAAGTCCTACAATTAATCACCATTGGTAATGCTTACTAGAACTGATGGGAGTTGGAGGCCAAAACATCTGGAGGGCCACAGGTTCATTTATTTATTTATTTATTACATTTTTATACCGCCCAATAGCCGAAGCTCTCTGTTAACCTCTGGTGTAGAAGAGCAGCCTAAACAACTCAAATGCTTACAATCAAACCAAAGTCTGCCAGCCAGTCCTACCCTTAACTTGGAAGTAAGCCCTATTGAACTCAATGAGACTTCCTCCTGAGTAGATATGAATAGGATTACACTGTCCCTTGCATAAATATGTACAAAATGGCTTTATTTTACTACAAACTGGATTTGAAAATTTTATTTATTTATTCATTCCAGAATTAGACATGGGATATATTGGTCACGGAATGTTTGTGGATCACCTGGGAAGCATGTCTGAAAAAGAAAATGTACTCAGACCTCCTGCACTCTCATCACTAGAAGTTCCACAGAGACAACCCCTGCGCCCGCCCCCCCACTACAAAATATGCAAAGCATTTCCCCATTACCGCCACCAAAATCCTGTTTCTTGTGAGTGTTATTTTGTTCCTCGCCTGTAGAAGAATGTCACCTAAAATGGCCATTTCCCCATAAGACTCAACTACGTGACACCGGTGGTCAGGCCTCCAATCAATTCTGGAATATAACATTGTTCTTCATTTTGTTCACAAACCTAGTCCAGCAATTGCTATTTCAGGTGGCTAAAAATATGTGCCGGGTTTGTACTTTGAATGTTTAAGGAGCTTAAAGCCGTAAAACGTCTAATGCAGCTTGAACTTTTTAGTGTTATTTTATCAGCAGAAAGGCAATGTCTTTGAGGCTCGGCCGTTGTCAGAATGTAAATTCCAGCTTGTAATACCCGGGCTGTATGTTTCAGGAAATCAGTATTAACCTATTAGCATGCAGTTTTCCTTGGAGAAGAGCCATCTTCACACTGAGCCTGTATTCCTTGCTGCAAACCTTCCTGTCACTGTTCCGTGTCCACGACCCAGCCTAAGGCAGCCTTTGACGGCTCTCTAGCCATTTCCTGCATTCTGCTCAGGCACTAATTGAAAATTTGGGTGGCCTTGCTTATTTATTTTCATGGAATGTAGTAGGTTATATTTTCATGGCACTTTCTCAGCAGTGCAACGTTTCAATTTCAAAATCACTGCAGCATGAGGGAAAGTGTGCTCTCATGCACGCATACACACACTTACACACACAAAATGACACTGCCTAGCTTTGATTAATCTTTACAATCATCTTTTACAATCATGGGAAAGAAGATTCAATTGGTGGTGTTTTTGTCTTTTGGGATCTAAGTCATTTCAATGGGCATAAACGGTCATTTGTGAACATTAATTTGAGTTTCTGATTATTAACGTTGCTGCTCCAATTATTAACTTTACTGCTGGCTGTTTAATATTGTTAATGTTTTAATATTTTGAGACTTTCATTGTTGCATTTATTGTTTTGGTTATTTTATTGTAGTTTTGTTTGTTCTTTATAGTTATAAACTGCTCCATGGGCATCTGCTAGTTGGGCAGTAAATATATTTAATTAAAATAAATAAATAAATAAATAAATAAATAAATAAATAAATAAATTTCAATGCATAATGTGAAAATGCCAAAAGTATTAAGGCAGGAGCCAGATGATATATTTCCCGAAGTTTTGAAGATGGTATGAGAGAGGTATTGTTATCCTCAACTCGCTGCTCTGGTAAACAGTTGTGTGTGTGTGTGTGTGTGTGTGGTCTTTGTATCACACACACACACCATTTGAGCAGAGAGGACAGCGGGACAAAAGAAATCTGTGTGTGTGCCCAGATCAACAGTGCTTCTGCCATACCACTTTTCAATCTTCGAAAAATGACATCTCTTTCCAGTCTTAAAGAAGATACTTTGTGAATATTAGGTAAGCTTTGAAAAGTTCGATCGTTGAAAATATTTAAGCAAACAAAATCTCCCTCCCTCTCTCCCTCCCTCCTTCTCCCTTTATATATTTAGCACCTCTTACTGGAATATATTACCACTCTGAATTTTCTAAAAGAATGCCATTCCACAAAACTCTTGGTGCAAAATCATTGCTACTGTACATGGAATCTGGATTTTTCAAGTGCATCATTAAAACCATTTACATAACTTCTTATGTTCCTTTCTCCTTTCCCTCCCTCTTTGCAATTTAATAGCATTCTTTCTTTTTTATGTTCAATGATTCTGCCATTTTATATTAAAATGTAAAATAATTCAGGTGTGTTATAAATGTTTTCTGAAAGGATAATTAATATCACTTAATTAAACCATGTGCTAAATTATGTCTTTGCAACTTTTTCGTGTCTGAACCATGATGGTTTAAAGTCTAAGCCTGAGGAATATACTGAAAGCAAGCCCGTCTGAAATTAGCAATGCCTCTGGGATGTTCCAGTAGCTTGAATGCACACATGCATTGCTTTAATCCTAAAATCTGTCGCATCAGCAGGCAATTGGTACTCGCCAGCGCTACATTTGGAACTTAGGTGATGTATTGGTGATGCAAGGTGATCAGTGATTAAAGTCAGCCATGTTTATGCACATCTTCACACTGTTTCAGTGGAATTGTTGCAGTCTTATAGACCTGGTTTGTACAATAACCATAGCCCCTGCTGTGGCTTCGCTTCATGTGTTGTCCAAGCCTAGAGAGGGTGGCTTGTTGGAATGGCTGAAAAACTATCCACAATCTTAAAATAGGCCATGGGTCCTGGATTGTTTGTGAACCACCCCAACAAGCCATCTTCATCAGGTTGGGATGACATGAGAAACTTCACAACTCACCATGGCTTGTTACGCACCCTCAGGTGCAAATTGGCCCACTGTACAGTATGATGCAAATATGATACAGCACTTCATATGCAATACATATACACACCAAACTGTTGATGTTATCTATAATAATCTGTTGTAATCATTAACAACAGTATTTGGAAAGTACTATTTTGTTGCAGCAAACAAATTCAGCTATCCTGAGAACAGCTCCATTATTATTATTATTAATTTCTATACCGCCCCATAGCCAAAACTCTCTGTGCAGTTTACAGCAATTCATGAAAATACAAAATACAATGTAACAAAAAACAGTATATAATTTTTAACACAGAAAAATTAAAACAACATAAACAGCTAAAAGCAGTTTAAATAATCAATCTAACACTAAACCTCCTTTAGTGCTGGATATCTTTCAGTATTTAGAACGCTATCCAAGGTTAAAATAGTAAAAGTAAGACTGAGCCCTAGAATAATCTGGGACTCTTTCCTGCTGTTGCATTTGTTTGTTTTTAGTAATGGCCATGTGGGGACTAGAACCCAGATCTCCTGAGTCCCAATCCAGCACACTAACCACTACACCACACTGGACCCACCTACTATAGTAATGACATAAGCTTTCCCTAACTCCCTGCCCTCTATGTTTCTGACTTCCAACTCCCCTTTTCCTAATCCAACATGGCTAATGTTCAGGAATTATGGGAGTTGCCATTCAAAACATCTGGAGGGCACCAAGTTGGGTAATTTTGATTGGCTCAGCCTATAGAGCTTTGGCTATTGGGCGGTCTAAAAATGTAATAAATAAATAAATAAATATAGAAGGACAAACCACAGCAGCACAGGAATGGTGATTACACTCCCCTGCTATGGGTTTCTTCCTAGGGTTATGTGCATTCCAGTTCTCCAAATGGAGATATATTCCAGCAGTGCAGCGGTTATCCCAGTTTGGTTTCCTTTGGAAGGAAGTTACTGGGGATTCATCGGCATTTTGCTGTAATTGAATTAATTTACAAAAATTCAGGTTGAGGTATAAATGGAGGCTCACAGCTTAAACACTCCAATGCAAGTCCACACCTCACCGTATATGGAAGATATATTTCAGAAGCAATGTTTGAACTGAGCCAGAAAAAAACTGCACAGCATTCTTGCCTGATCTGTGGAATACAATATTTAGTATTTTTAGCTGTACAGAGTAATATGAACAATTTGGGGGAATTTGTTTGGTTTCCAGAAACAATGCCTCTGGGTCAGCAGTGCACGGATTCTCAAGATTAAAAAGGGAAAAACATTACTGCACTGCAAGCTGACAAGTGTGAGAACTGTGGATGTTATTCAGGCTAAAAAAAAAGAAAAAGGCTTTCGGCTCTGGTGTTATGGATAAATTGACTGCATCTTTATAGATTTGTGTGCTTTTTCTCTCTTAAGACATGCCAGAAATCTGTGTTTCTTTCTCTCTTTTCACTAGAATTTCAACTATATCAGACATACAAACTGAGAAAATGACTTTTCTGTAGGCGTTCATTTTAGGATTGCCTTTAATACTGGCAAAGGAAATCTAAGTGTTTGGCCTGATTTCATGTGATACAGAGAGAGGAATTGGGTTGTACAGAATGAGAGAGGGAGAGAAAGAGTGTGTGTGTTATGCACTATGCAATACTGAAAATTACAGACTTTGGGCTCTGGCTCCTCCCACTATCAATTACAACCCAATGAACTTTTTTCCATGGATCATTTGAATGGATGACAAAATTCATAAATTTTGAGAAACCAGCCCTAAATTGATAAAAAAATCCAGAATAATGGTGGCTTTCAATGGCTACTAGTCATGATGGCTACATACTACCTCCTGGATCAGAAGTGCTATGGCTCTGAAGTCCAGTCTCTGGGGAACAACACCAAGGGAGGGCTACTCCCAAGGCCACCTGGTTGGTCACTGTGGGAACAGAATGCTGGACTAGATAGGCCTTTGGTCTGATCCAGTACAGCTCTTCTCACATTCACTTAACACCCAGGCATAGCTCATCCTTATCCTTTCCATATCCCAAGTGGAAACTGTAGGAACTCAAAGAGAAGACACACAGGCCACACCGAATGCAATACTACATGCAGTGTTGTATGTAACGTTTCCTGCTGCTTGCAGTTTCTGGAATGTCCAATTGTGGAAGGTTCCCTTTAGACAGCTACATTATTACTTCAGCCGCAAAGCATATTTCTATTCTCCCCTGACCCACACCATTCCATGGTTTAACCCTGCTACCACATTCCTGATAGGCTAGACATAAAAAACAAACTTTTTTTAAAAAACAAACGAACACCTGTTTATCTACCCTGAATAGAAAACAGAAAGAAATACTCTGAACATGTGCAGCTTTGCTCTTTAGATTCACTTCCATCAAAGCACCATGATGACTACAAGGAATAAAATGGGAATTTGCTTCTGCTGCTAAACACATTTAGGGTGCAATCCTATACATGTTTAGAAATAGGAAATAAGAGGTCTAAATATTGTACCCCTATTTGGGAATAAGCACCATTCTGTTGTAGAAGATGAAAAATCTCTTTTAAAGGGGTAATCATTGTTATTTTTAAAGGGTATTTAATTATTAATTATTACACCCTGGCTGCCTCCCCACCCTGCTATAAAATGTTTTTAAACATAATAAGGAAAGGATGCTGCAATGACTGGTGTTAACACCAGCAGGGCCCAGCATGCCCATTCTGGCCTAGGCGCTGATGCTTGACCTGTTTGCCACTGACTCTTTCACCTGTGACTCTTTGGGTTCATATGCAGGGGGTTGGGGAGTTGGGGCTGGGTTTTGTTCCCAAAGTCCAGGGGGGAAACTTAATGTGTGAAGCTGTGATAATCACAGACACCGACGGCAGGAATGTCTGTGCTCAAGGTGGCTGGAAAACCTGCCTGTGCAATCATGGAAACTGCTGCCAGCTGCACCTCTTACATAGGCAACCTGGTGCCCTCCAGATGTTTTAGGGTATTATCCAATGTTAGTCCTATGTAGAGGAAACCCACTGAAATGAATGGGACTTAAATTAGACATGATTTGTTTAAGTCCCATTTGTTTCAATGGGTTTGCCCTACATAGGACTAACATTGGATACTGCCCATGGAGTACAACTCCCATAAGCCCTAGCCAGCACAGCCAGTGATCAGGGATTATAGGAGTTGAAGTCCAAAAGAGCTGGAGGACACAAGATTGTCTATCAGTTCACACATGACATTTGACACTTGTCCACATGACCTCATGCCAGAGGACTATACATAAATTTTGAGAAACGAGCCTTTCCTGGCCCACTATAATTTCTATTTTTTTAAAAAAATCAGGGCCTTAAATTGAGGCCACTCCTAGAACCTTTGAGGCTGGTTCTGGAGCAACAAGGTTCTGGGTTACAATCTTGTGGCATAGCTAGGGCTCAGCACTGTGTTTTCAAATGCCAGGTTCTGAGATGCTGTAATGAAAAACAGAGTGCCTTTTTGCATGAGCAGAATGCCTTTCCCTTGTCACTGAGTAACCATAGCTGGTTCCCTACAGATCTAGGGTTAAGAGAGACCTTTCCAGATTAGAGGGTGTAAAAGTTTTATTTTCATAACCCTTCTTCCTGCCATGTTGAATTAATAGGAAGTCTGTTGTAGCCGGGCTTTTAAACAGAGCTGGCTAGGCAGGTCCCAGAAATAAATAGGGCTGTTTCAAAAAAAGCTTTTAAACCACTGAGTCAAATCTAGTTTTCAGAAAACCTGATTATTAGAAAAACCATGGTTTTGTTGATCACAGCAATACCCCAGTCTCATCTTTGAGCTGAGTATCTGCAGAGGCTTGTGACATGACGTGGGACATACCATATTTATCCATTCTTTATTAAAATACCTGGCCAAAACATGTTACTGTAAGAAAGCCACCCAGCAGATGTTGTATTTGTTCAGAACTCAATTGTCACTTCAAGTTTCTAAGAAACAGCTCCCTGGAAATTAGTCTCTCCCCCACCCCCCTTGGCTTGATAAGCCTGTTTTTCAGTTCCTATCTATGGCCATCCTACTTTCTGAGTGCTACCAAAGGTCATGTATATTTTCACTGGGATATGCCTTTAATATTGCATTTAATATGATCTTTCCTTTTTTTATGTAACAGGATGGGTTGATTTACAGATAGGCAACTGAAACTGATTTTAATCACAATACAAACAAAGAGTTTTCTTTTCAAAAAATAAACAAAATCCCAAGCAAAATGTTTTACAAAGCGTAACAATCATTCGCTTTCATCATCCCATTAACTTTTAATCAAAATGTTCCAGGTAGCCAAATGCTGGTTTGTGAACAAAAGTAAGCACCTTAAATCATAGTTGTATGTCTATGTATAAAAGAGTGATGGCTTATGTAAGACTGCTAACCTAAGCACTGTATGTATGAGTATGGCCCGTTGAACTCAGTGAAACTTACTTCTGAGTAAACAGGCATATGATCAAGTCACACTAATGGATTTATTAAACTTAACATCCAGCAACATCTGTTGCTTTAGTACTCAACAGTACCAATAAAATAGCATCAACGTAATAATAGGCTGTCATAAAACGTCACAGTTCTACATTTACGACCATTATAGGATGGCATTTCTGCAATAAACAGCATACCTGATATCATCCACCATGCACTGTAAACATGGTCTCGAATTCCTACTTGGCAATATTTTCTTACACATCCTGGGATGTGGTGGGTCTATGCACATACAGATCTACGCACCTCCATGAAAAGGCTCAATTAGGATCCCTCCTCTTCTCACACATGCCAAAGGTGTGGATGGTGGAACTGTGGTGCTAGCACAGGGGATGGGACTAGCATTCCTCAAACATGCTTGGGGGTGGGTGGGAGGGAGGGTGAGTTGTCTGAACCCCATAGTGTCTTTCTCATATACAGCCCTTTCATACTGAATAGCTGCTACACTATAGCAAGTGTTTATTTGTTTATCTTTCAGGAAACTAAAAAAGACAATTGCAACGTCAGAGTCAGGCAGCAAGAGGGTCACTCAGCCTCTTCTTGTGAAAGTGCTTCTCACCTCATGTATGGGATTATTCCAGTATAGCTGAGTGAGTATACAGTATGTGATTTCAAAGGGGAAATACACATTTCATCCTTCCTGGGTTTACTTGTTATGCAGCTCAATCTTTCCTCGATGCAGCTTCCCTCACGTGTAGCTGCCTTCCTGTCAACGTCTTTGGCAAAGATAATAAAGGAAGCCTTACTAGACATCCGTATCGTGCATCTGTAGAGACTATTCAAATCACTTTACATAAATTATTTGAGTAATACTGACTGTCCTGCAAGGTGGGCCACTCAAATCCCCATATTAGTGACTTGCCCAAGGCTATTACAAGGCTGCAAAATTTGACCCAGATATTTCTTGCTCCATAACTGCAGTCTCTTTGGTCCTCTGCTACACTAGTTCCCTAATGGTTATTTTTGTCCTCTTTGAGGAGGTATAATCCATACCTATTAAAATAGGCATGATAAATTCTTGGGACCTGTGATGAGTGGTCATGAAGTGGAAGCTCTTGTTAGTTACAAATCAGTTGCCATCAGCCAGGAGGTGCACAAGTTATTATTGCGGCAAAAGACCATGACTGTTGGCCTGTCTTCTTTATGAGGATGACACAGATTCCCCCCAGGTTCCCTCCTCTCCTGGCTATGCAGCCCTCAAGCCAGCTGTAAAGGGAGGAGGAGGAGAGAAGCAGCTTTCTTAAATACACACACACTTTCCCACCCCCATCAGGATCCCAGTAACTCAGCTGAGTGACAGCCTCTCAATGTTGCGTGCGAGTGAGTTCAGCTGGTGCTGTGTGGTCTGGGTGTGTGGTCTCCAGCTTGGCTGAGAGGCTGCTAACAGGGTGGATGAGAGAGAGCAACACTGTTTACTTTAATTTAATTCGGATGCCGGAACTGTGCCCAGAGTTTCTCCTGAGCTTGATTCCACAGTTAGTGGCAGCAATCCTTCACAGCTGCAGCACAGTCTGAAATATGTGCCGGACTCCTCTCTACCAAGAGAGTTTACAGCATCTGCTTCAAGTCCAGCCTGCTAATCCCCCTGTGACTCAGAAACCTTAATGGCATTGCTGAGTGCTGTGATTATTTTGGTTTTACTATGTCAAGATAGGAGATTATATATATATATATATATATATATATATATATATATATATATATATACATATACACACACACACACACACACTCACACTCACTCACTCACTCTTTCTCTATAGATCTATCTATATCTTGGATGCTGTACTTTTTGAAAGGTTGTTTGAAGCTGAAACTAAGATACTGACAAAAAAGAAGAAGTATGGTCACTGTGAAATCTTCTAGAGCATTTCCTTTGAGATGTCTGTGTATTTGCTGTGTTTTAAGAGGGTCAAAATTACCAATCTGGATTCTGTTGCTGTTTGGGTCATTTAATGGAACAGGGGATACAGAGTGTGCTATGAAATTGTGGAATCTCAAATCTATCCTTTGACCTTTTCTCGGTAATTTGTCTTTTATTTTGCTCACTACTTTTGAATTGATTTTGGCGTGAAGTATCAAACTTCTGTGCTTATTTTATTATGATATTATATTGCTTTTATCCTGTAAACTGTGTGAAAAGCCTGCTGCTGGAGTGTTCAAACAGAGTCCAAATGTTAGGAAAAGGCTGGAATTCTATACCCACTCATCTGGGAGTATGCCCCATTGAACTCAATGGGATCTACTTCTGAGGAGACATGTAAAAAAATCTTGAAAATTAATGTGGCTGTCATTTGCTAATATTTGCTTGACATGAATGTTGGTTATGACAAGATAAGAGAAACGAACCTTTCGTTATTGCTTTTCCTGCACTAAATTTACCTTTTACTTTATATGTGCTTATATTTTCGTTTTAAGTAGCATAGAGATATTTGAGGATTTTTTTTTAATCAAATGTAATGTTCAAAAAGACAAGTCTCCTTTCGTTATTCAAACAAACATGCATGCACTCTTAATATGACTTGGAATTCCAGCATTGTTTAGCTTATTCATTCCTAGTCTTTCCTGGCCAGCTTGCAAGAATGAACTTTGTATTATTGATGCAGCTATGAAGACTGTAATATTCATTGCAGTGGTGAAGGCTGTGGCAAAACTAAAGTTCTCTTGAAAGATTAAGTGAGATCACTAACAGATTTTTAAAAACCTAATTTTGGGGAGGCAGGGTGGAGAGGATGTCTGAATTTATATTTGTGAAGAATACACTGTCCCTACAGTGCTCATCACTCAAGAATCTTTCTGCTCAAAACACAACATCTATCTGACTGAAAGGTAAGAAGACCATCTCCTCAAGTAAACAATGTATAACTCTACTTCCCTGGACTAAGGATTGTGCTAAGTGTCGTTATCTGAGGGTACTCAATGAACCTGACAGTCCCCCAGAATCCAACCTGATTGGACGCTGCCATCTCTACCTATAAAGCAGAAAGTATGTGTGTCCCAAAATGTTTACCCACTTCCACATATGGTACTACCTTAATGCTGTTCACCCAGACAGGGCTTCGTGTACATGGATCAGAAAATATGTAAAAACCTGAATTTGGGGTTTTAAAGTATTTTTAAATAATTTAATAAAAACCTGGGTTTACGCCTACAACTCCCAGCATGCCTTGGGTAGGAGGCCAGACTTACTGGCCTTTGGTGGCCATTGTGATTCCTAAAGTCAGTCAACCCAATTCCACATAAAAGGAAACAACCCACATAAATGGCCTGCATCCATTTGCAGTGCCTCCTCCCACCTGCCATGTGTGGTTTTAAAATCATAACTAGATACAACAGTATGATTTCAAGATGGCCCTGGAGAGGTGTTGAGGGAGAGAGAAAGAAGAAACTAATTTAATTTGTTTTAAAGTTACCTCACAGACCTAGGACTGCCCTACCTTGCTGGGTTGACATGAGGGTAAGAGAGGGGGGGGGGAAAGAAATGAATTTAATTTGTTTAAGGGTTAACTCACCGGCCTGCTACTTTAAGATGATTACCTCACAGACATGCATATCTTAGGGGACCCAAGCAACGCTGAGTAGAAATGTACTAACTCAACCAAACTATAAAAACCCAACCAACCTAAAGATGAATAAGTTGCAGAGAAATTTATTATTTATCAAATAAATATTATAAACATTATTCAACCGCCCAGAGAGCTTCGGCTGTGGGGCGGTATATAAATGTAAATAAATAAATAAATAAATAAATAAATAAATAAATTCATGGACCTGAGCAACGCCGGGCATATCAGCTAGTTAGTTATTCAAGACCTTATTACTGTAAGGTACTACTGTCTGTAGTTTTCACTGCAGCTATATTCACACAAAATGTTAAGCCATAATTGCTGGGAATTGTGTGCCCTGCCCTTTTTCTCCTAGTTGGGTCATCCTACAAACAAGAGTAGTACAGTACCTAGGAACTTATTTATCTTAGTGTTACATCCCAACATGGACCCTGGCTTGTCACTTTTCTAACATGTCAGGATCTCGAAGCCCATTTCAAACCATGGATTAAAACTGGTGCTTGTTGGAGGAGAGACAAGCCAGGAGCTTGGGTTTGGACACAGCGTTAAGCTAGCTGTGGTTGGTAAGTTCCTGGTTACTGTAGCCATTCCTTTTTGCAGGAAGAGCCAAGTAGGAGTGATTGGGCAGCAGGCACCAGTATGCTTGCACATTACTGATAAGCCAGGATTTTCAGGAATTCTGTCTTACAGTTTTGTGTGAATGCAACCCATGTCTTTGTCTTCCGTTGAACATGCATTTTCTTTTTTGTGTTTAATCTTTTTATTATTTCCAAACATCAGTAAATAAAAAACACTAACAAAACAAACACATCCACAAAAATAAGACAAAACAAAATCAAACAAACAAACAAAACACCAAATAAAATGTTCTTCCAATATTCTCCTCAGCAAAAATATATAATAATATTGTCATTATTATTGTTTTTCTTTATCACTGTCAAATCCAAATCTCTAATTTTTCTCTCCACATTTTCTACACTATTGGTTGAATCCACAGATATACAAGTCATTTTTTTCTCGTCCCTTCATAAAGTTTACAAAAGGTTCCCATTCAGTTATAAATCTTACAGTTGATTTTTCCCTCATTCTTGCCGTGAGTTTCGCCATCTCCGCTAGCTCGAACATCTTCAGTAGCCATTCCTCTGTTGTGGGCACTATTTTGCCCTTCCATCTTTGTGCATATATCAGTCTTGCCGCTGTCGTCATATATAAGAATATAGTCCCATGATTCTTTTTTATCTGCTCATCCATAAATCCCAAAAGAAAGTATTCTGGTTTCAATTGAATATTAATTTTTAGGATTTTTTGGATTACAGAATGAATTTGTATCCAGAAAGTCTTTGCTTTTTTGCAGGTCCACCATGCATGGTAGAATGTCCCTTCCTGCTCTTCGCATTTCCAGCACAATCCTGATGCCCCTTTATACATTTTGGCCAATTTTGCTGGTGGCATAGGCCACCTATACATCATTTTGTAAAAATTTTCTTTAAGATTGGTACTTAACGTAAATTTTAGCCCTCTTGTCCACATATTTTCCCATTGTGCCATTGGTATACTATGTCCCATATTCTGGCCCCATTTTATCAAACATTCTTTCACTTGTTCTTCCTCCATCTCAAACCTCAATAAGAGTTTATAAATTTTAGCAATAACATGTTCATCATTCGTACATAATGCCTTTTCAAATTCTGACTTTGTTGTTTCAAAACCACAGGCTTTTTTTTATCAATTTTAAATCTTTCTGACATTTGCATATATTCAAACCATTGACATGGGTACCCTTCTTTTGTCAACTCTTCTCTTGACTTTAATTGATAATCCCCTTGCCATGGTTCTAAAATATCACGGTATGTCCACCACTTGTAATTGCCTGTCCTCTCCCTTCTTTGGTATGCTTCCTGCACTGATATCCATAATGGTGTTTTTTGACATAATCTGGGCTTATATTTATTAGGAGTGTGCATGGACCCCCTGCTCCGCTTCACTTCCAGATCCACGATTTTCGGATCGGGCCACTTCGCCCCGCCCCCACTCCGCCCATTTCCGCTCCGCTCCGCTCGGAGCTCCGGATCGGAGCTCCGTTTTTTCCCCCCATAGGGTTGCATTGAAAGCTAAAAAAGTAAGCAACTTTTTTCTGTTCAAGTTAGAAACCTCACGTTTGGCACCATGACACCTCATGGACGTATACACATGGACGCCAAGTTTCAAGCCAATCCCATCATCCCCTGATTTTTGGGGAATTTATGAAAATCGGGCACCCCATTCAGACCCCTTTCCATAGCTCCGTCAATTTGCACGTTAGAAACCTCAAACTCGCCACCATGACAGCTTATCCATGTGTCCACATGGACGCCCAGACTCAAGGCAGTCCCATCATCCCCTGAGTTTTGGCGGGGCTCTAACCTCTAACGCACCACCCATAACCCTAAGTCACACCCCTTTCGATAGCTCCGTCAATTTGCACGTTAGAAACCTCAAACTTGGCACCATGATAGCTTATCCACGTGTCCACATGGATGCCAACTTTCAAGGCAATCCCATCATCTCCTGATTTTTGGGGAATTTTTGAAAATTGGGCACCCCATTCACACCCCTTTCCATAGCTCCGTCAATTTGCACCTTAGAAACCTCAAACTCGCCACCATGAAAGCTTATCCAGGGATACATACGCATGCTGAGACTCAAGGCAGTCCCATCATCCCCTGATTTTTGGGGAATTTATGAAAATCCAACACCCATTCACACCCCTTTCCAATAGCTCCGTCAATTTGCACGTTAAAAAACCCCCTCAAACTCACCACCATGACAGCTTATCCAGGGATACATACGCCGCACGCCGAGACTCAAGGCAGTCCCATCATCCCCTGTTTTTTGGCGGGGCTTAAACCTGCAGACATCTCAATGGGGCCATTTCAAAGGAAATCCCAACATGCCATGAATTGGGGATTATGAATCTTCTTCCACACTTGAAAAATGGATTTGGAACTTCCAAAACTCCAAGTGAGCGCAGGAAGGACTTCTCCCCTGAGTCAAAGCCAGACACACACAACATCCCTGCAAGGCGGGCAGGGGAGGAGAGAGGGAAGGCAGGCAGTCAGGCAGCAGACATTTCTGGGGGCATAAGGAAGTGAGCCAAGGATAAGCCAGTAATGCATATAAAATGGAATAAATAAATAAATAAATAAATAAACGAAGGAGGGGTGGAATTAAAAGCAGCAGTGTTGCTGAATAAACAACAAGAAGAACTTTAAAAAAAAAGGTTATATCTGTCTTTTACCAGCAATAGGGGGACGTGCCCGGGGGAGGGGGAAGCAGCTGCCAATTTGACTGGTCCTAGTAGTGACCAGTCTTTTAAGAAGCAAGGCTGTCAGTTCAACTCATGAAAGACATTGCTCCACCACTAAGAAGTAAAACGCTCACTTCAATTCATGATAGGCATCGCTCCACCACTAAGAGAAGTAGAACTGTCACTTCAACTCATGATAGGCATTGCTCCACCGGGTTACTCTTTTTGGAAGGCTCTGATGGCCTTCCAAGTACAGGAGAGAGTGGGGGCACGTCCACAATGAGATGCCCTAGGGGAGCTCATCCCCTTGCACCACATCTTTTCAGTTGTTCCCCAAAGTTAGGATGGGTAGGAGTGCTGTGTTTCTATCTCTTATTATTGGCTTAGTATATGATTTCAGGTTGTGTTTGTGCATTTGGTGGGGCTACTGTTTTAAAAAACACTGGGAACAGTCTGTTCAGATTAAGAAAGAGAAGTTTCCCAGAATCCCAAGTTACCCGTTTTGCCTATCCCCTCCTCCAACTTTGGGATCATGTGATCATGACCGGGAGTTGACTCTGCCCCTCAGCAATCGAAAAGGTAATCTTTTTCCCGCCTTTACCCTACTTTTTAAAAAATTCTAGCGCGCGATCCGCACCACACAGAGAGCTGAGAGTAGTCTCAAAATGACCCCCATCCACGACTCTCTGAGCACAAGAATTTTCAGAACGATAGCTTAAAAAACAACCCAGTTATCCCCGATTCTTTTCTGCAATGCAATCCTATGGGCGAAAACCGCCGTTTGACCCGCGCTGTCTCTGTTTGTAATGTTCGTTTACCCGATTTTTAAAAAAATATAGCACACGAGCCGCACGACGCAGAGAGGTGAGAGTAGTCTCAAAATGACCCCCATCCACGACTGTCTAAGCACAAGAATTTTCAGAACGATAGCTTCAAAAACAACCCAGTTATCTATGGGCGAAATGTTTTCAAGATGGCGATCGGAGCGCTCCGCGGAAAGAGAAGCGCTCCGAAAATGGGCGCTTCTCTTCGCCTTGCTTCTAGGGGTCCGCGGTCCACTTCTACTCCGCCTCTGGGCAAGGCAGAGCAGGCCAATTCGCTCCTGCTTCTGCACTTCTAATCGGAGCGGAGCACATGCCTAATATTTATTCCATATTTTCAGGATGGCACGCCGTATATAATGATTGTTGAACTCTACATTAACTTTAACTTTCTCATACCATATATAACCATTCCACCCAAATCTCAAGTCATGTCCCTCTAAATCCAATAGCCTTTTGTTTTTCAACAGTATCCAGTCTTTCATCCATACCAAGCCACATGCAGCAAAGTATAATTTTAGGTTTGGTAAACCTAGACACCCCCCCCCTTTCTTTTGCATCCTGTAATAATTTATATTTAATTCTTGGCTTTTTTGCTTTCCATATAAATTTGGATATGTCCTTCTCCCATTGTTTAAATGGTAACGCACTTTCAAAGACAACCATGCTTAAGACCCAAGCCGATTTGCGTGTCATCTAGCCTTTCCCAACCTGTTACCTTCCAGATGTGTTGCTGGCTGGGAGATGCTGGGGACTGTAGTCCAACACATCTGGGCCCCATCTACACGGAGGATTTACTCTGGTTCTACTGTGCCTCACAAACTATCGTGGCATATAATTACATTTATATTCTGCCTTTTTTCCTCCTTAAGGATCTCAAGACAGCGTACAAAATCTTCCTCCTCTCCATTTTATCCTCACAAAACTAATCCTGTGAGATAGGTTGGGCCAATGGGCCAAGAGTCTGTGACTGGCCCAAAGTCACCCAGGAGCTTCCATGGCCTACAGGGGACTAGAATCCGATCCCAACTCCCAGTCCAACACTCTAGCCACTGCACAACACATGACGTTCACCCCTCCCTGCAGCAAGTGCGCATTTTCATGTTGTAAAATCTGCATTTTTGGAAAGTCATTTTTGGTGGATTTTCCCTGCCTCAGTGCAGTTTGGGAGTCTGTGTGACCTCAACAAGTGCATCACCTTTGCATATGTGAATGCTTTGTTTCCCCCCAAATGAAACTGTGCGTTAGGATGGTTGTTCCTTTGAAATCTCCACTTCTGCCCTGAAAACAGCCCAACAACCTCGGAAGTAATTCCCATTGACTTCCACTGCACTTACTCAACACTGAGCCAAGAGGGGTAGGGAAGGCTATGGTTTTGAATCTGCATCTATCCGGAGGTGTGGAACTTTGCAAAAGGGTTAATGAGTTGTGAAGGTACTTTGCCTTTCTTCAAATGAGCCTGAGCTTTGGGATGACTTGTTCTTTTGAAACCTCCACTTCTGCTCTGAGATCATCCCACTAAACCTGACTACTCAAAAATAAGTCCCAATGACTTCAACTGAGGTTCCACCCCCTTTGCAGATATAGAATTGCAGGGGTGCAGAGGTGAGGGAAGGAAATTCCCACTCACAGCCCCCATGGCCCGGTTGCTGAGCATGCTGCTTGGAGCCACTGGAAGATGCATGCAAGTGAATGCACATGTACACACACACACACACACACACACACACACACACACACTCCCTTGAGCCAGGTCTTCCACTACAATTTTTTTTTAAGAAGCTTGTTGATGCCATGAGACTCCACCATAGTCTGCCATGCAGAAGTCATTTGCGTGTGTGTTTGGATACTCTGCTTTAATTGTCTGCATGTGCCATGGAAGGAGCAAGGTTGGAAAGTGTCTCTGTGTAGATAGGGTCCTGGAGGGCAAGAGGTTGGGAAAGAGTGATGTATGTGCCAGAACTTAGTTATCAAGTATTTATTTACTTATTTGTTTATTTAGAAGAATTATATCCCATCTTTTGGCTACAAATGCCCCCAAGATAGTTTACTATTTATTTATTTATTTCTTATTTTATTTCTTATTGCATTTGTATCCCACCTTTTTTCCTCCAAGGATCCTAATATAGATGAAAACATACTACAGTGAAATCATGGTGATATCATAAAATACAAAAGAACTAGGACTTAATAGAGCAGCAATAATGGTTTTTAGCAGTAGGCTGCAAAGTTAAAACAATCCAAGAACCCAGCAAAATAGCCATTCATTTAAAGCAGGGATGAGGAATTGTGGCCCACCAAATGTTCTTCGGCTCGAACTCCCAGCAGCTCGAGCCAGCATGGTCAATAGTCAGGCATGATGGGAACTGGAGTCCAAGCATCCCTCGGGGGCCACAGGTTCCTTACCCTGGCTTAAAGGCTAAAAGCCAGACCAACTTTGGCACCACTACTGAGAAGGCCATGTCCCAACCAACTGTGCCTCTGAAAGCAAAAGGCTACAAAGCAAGGCTTTGATGACAAACATAAAAGGTGGGCAAATCACCATAGGAAAAGATAGTTTCTCAAATAGTCTGGCTGCAAACCATTTCAGGCATTATAGATAATCACTGGCACTTTAACTTGTTCTCAGAAACAAACTAAAAGCCAGTGCAATTCATATAAGTCTAGAATTATGCTCAATGAGGGAGATTCCAGCCAACACTCCTGAACACTTTAAGGGCAACCCCACATAGAGTGTGTTACAGTAATACAACCTGGATATGACCAAGACATGTGGAACAGTGATCATATCTGCTTTTTCCAGGAAAGGGCACAGTTGGTGCATGTGCAAAGTCACAGCAGCAACTTGTGCTTCCAGTAGCAAAGCCAGGTTAAAGATACTCTACAAAGTGTTTTCTCTCCTTTTATTTCCAGGTGTACCCTGCATCCTTCCTCTCAGAAAGAAACTCCTGTCTTTCTCAGTTTAATAAAATCTTCTTAATTTGGTTTTTGGAGTTTTAGCTGCCTACTGTAACATACCTCAATCTTTAGGGAGAGGAGGGATCATAGGGGTGTATTCAATAGGTAGTATCCAACAGCGCTGCTCTGCTTATGCTATGACATGCCGCTAATATAAGCACCTCTAGCTGCATGCCAATAGCATAAGCTGGTGCGATGGCTTTTCCAGGGATACCCATCATGGCAGCTTACGCTATTGGCATACTGCTAGAGGTTGCTTACAAGAGCAGTACATCAATAGCATAAGTGAAGCAGCAGTGTTGGATCCTGCCCAATATTAGTCTAACTTTAGTCCTACTTATTTCAATGGTCATACTCTAGAGTTAATATTGGATACAACCCAATGGTGGTGGCATAGGATGATTCCGCTGGCAGTACCCCCTCTCCATTCTACAATCCATTCAGTTGTGGAGGCAGGAGTCAAGAGAAGCCAAGAGAAGAATGGTAGCAAATTAAATAAATGAAGATGTGATGCTCAGCCATCTGGCAGGGCTGTTGTGCACAAAGGCTCTTTTTAAAAAAAAAGAAAAAGAAGAAGTGAGAGTAGGATCTCTTCTAAGATGATGCCTGCTTAATTTCATGTGTGGATTTTCTAAAAACAATCGTTTTCTGTCAAAGTACTGGGTTTTCTCATATGCAAATGAATGCAGATTCAATCATTCAAATCAATTAATTACCTAAAAGTCATAGCTTACTAAGAGTTAATTGTATGACTGTCCTAAGGAAAATACAATGCTTGAACAAACATTTACAGATACTCATTGCTGAAGTTTTGCATCCTTTCAAAATGTCTCTCATATAAGTTTACTGATTTTGCTGATAATGGAGAGACTGGTCAAAAACAAAAAACTATAATGCTTTGAGTCTTTGTTTCATGCTCACCATTCCAGTGAGGATTTTTTAAGCACTCTGCAATAAGTATGGAAATAGTGGAGTAGATATTAGATTTGGGAGGCTCAGCATTTTTATTATATGTATCCATTGTGTAATGGAAAGAAGTGGAGTGTGCCAGTTTCTGAAATCCAATAAAGCATGCTGCAATATTTTCTAATATTACTGTCTAGTATAGTCTTAATTTCAGTGCATCACCTGAATGCCTTGGCTTTATAGACTAAGGGGGGAGGGGAACTTTTAAAAAATCTGTTGAAAATAAATCATGAACATATTTATTTTCCTTCATATTACTATTGCTCCCCTCCTCAAACTTCCAATACTTCGGGCGTTTATTGTGACCTTGGGTTTATTCTCCTCCAAACATATTTATAACCTATGAGGATGTCTCCTACTGATGTGATGTCTGTGTGAGAGTTCATGCATTGTTTCTTGTAATCTTTCATCCTGTTCTTACACCCTGGTCTGCAGGGTGGTGTGTTTGCTGCACCTGAGGATCCTCATTGCAGCTGTTGTTTTTCTCCTCCCCATCAGGTAATAAGGAGGCTAGTCTCTAGGCCAGCCTTCCTCAACCTGGGGCGCTCCAGATGTGTTGGACTACAACTCCCAGAATGCCCCGGCTGGGGCATTCTGGGAGATGCAGTCCAACACATCTGGAGCGCCCCAGGTTGAGGAAGGCTGCTTTAGGCTCTTGCCTTGTGGCTCTTCACATGTCACACATCTGAGAACAGAGAGATCTGTCAGCCCCTACATTGCAGCCTCACTTGAATTGGCTCAACTATGCTGGGCAAAGTGTTGAGAAAAGAACCAACTGCATGGAACTTTCTGGATCTGCTTCTGTTTTTCCTGCAAAGAGTTGAGTTTGCGTGGTACAGTGAAGAAGAATTGTGGATAGGTTGTAAAATCCAGATTGGAAGCAAATGGATGAATAAAACTTCTTGTGAAATTATATTCCTGGTTTCAGAACTACATGTTGCTTTTCTGCTTGCTGAACAAGCTCAAAATTGGCTAGAAAATTGACTGCATCCACTTTTTTCCAATGAAAATAATCAATTCAACCTCAAATATCTGTACCAATTTTGCTTCAGTTCAATGCCATCTCAATGTGTGAATTCATTGAAGGGGGGTGAGATCATTTCCTTGCAGCTTCTCTCATTTTGTTAGATATAGATATTAAAAAGGGTAGTGGTCATGCTTAGCAAATTTAATGGTGCTGTATTGTAAGGTGAGGCATTAACTGGGTTCAGATGTCACGCTAACCCATTGTATGTAATGTTTGAGAGCAATCAATGGTGGGTTAGCTATAGATGAGCCAACAATTGTTGGCTGAGGCTCAATTTGCCTGAGTCACATGCCAGATTATACTATTTGTAAATGAGATAACTTGGGTTGTACCATTAATTATCTCTTGCTGGGATTCAAGAAATACTGCTTGGGCCGGTTATTTTGGGACAAATTGTACATGCATGCATATGCACACTCTTACACACCTAGTGTGGCTGGAGTCTTAAGGGATTGATGCTGAGTCAGATGCCTCTAAGGCTTTCCACAGTGAATGCAAATGCCCAGCACATTCCCCTTGTTACACATTACCTAGATAAGGCTTCCAATGAATGTAAACTCATAGAAACAGGACCAATGTAATCCCTTGCTACAGTGCTTGGATATGGCCTTCCACAGTTAATGTAGATTTGTAGAAATAGTGGATAATGCATTGCACAGTGCATCGACAAGGCTTCTAAGAAATCCAACTTGTAGGAACAGAACCCAACATAGTCCTGTTGTTATACAGCACTTGGATAAGGTGACCAGTAAATGTTAGCAAACAGCCTCTGGCATGTTAGAATAATATATGTAATGGTAGTTGGCAAGCCATTATACAATACACAACACATTACTACATAGAGCCCAGATAACAATTCCAGTAAATGTAGACTTGCAGAAACAAGCAGCCTGTCCACTTTTGCTCCGAAAGACATGTGAATGATTGCCTGCAGTACACTGCCATGATGGCTACTGGTTAAATTATACAAATGATTGCACACTTCAAATAAATTGGTTGAATGGACTTTTGCTGCTCCAGCCCCACCCTCATTGCCTGCAGAAATGGCACCCAAATGATGAAATGTTGTAAAACTAGACAATAGGGGTGTGCAGACTGGGTCTTCTCCCCCACAAAATGACAGTCAATGAGAATTAACCAAAATGCTTACAGCTCCCTCATTTTTTTTTAATATAAAGAGATTAAACTTAGCACCATGGTAGCTCTTAAGTAGGGCTTTAGCCATGCCAAGTTTGAAGCAGATCCCTTCATCCATTAATTTACGAATTTTTATTTTTTTCCCCTTCGAACCATTCACACACATAAACACACACACCTTTCTGATTCTGTGTAAATGCACAGAAGGATGCATTTTATCCTCCATAAATATGCAGGTTAATGCAGAATCAGAAGGGGGTGTGTGTTTATACAGGTGAATGGTTTGATGGGGGAATTTAAAAAATCAATTAAAAATTCAACAGATGAAGGGATCTCATTCAAACTTGACATGCCTAAAGCCCTGCTTAAGAGCTATCATGGTGCTAAGTTTCATCTCTTTATCTTTAAAAATGAGGGAGCTGTAAGCATTTTGGTTGCATCCATCACATTGGCTGATGGCTCTGGGATTTTCCTTGGTTACCTACAAAGTTGATGATTGTTTCATTGGGACTTTGGCTGGGAAGAATGGGTGCAGTGATCCTATGTTGTTAAGTGTTATTAATTGGGATTGAGAGAGGGGGGATAAAATAACTGGAGCATGAAAATGGTGACACACTGAGATCTTTAAACACCAAAGAAGGGGCAGGTGCATCCTTGGCAATGCTCTTCCAACAAGGCATGAGGAAGAGAGTGTGTGAACGTTGGGAAGTTGGCTTGATGTTAAGAAAAGGGGTGGTGAAGGAAGTCACCCCTGTGCTGTCAGTAGAACTCTGCACCTGACTTAAAGTCCTCCATGCTCACCCCCCTAGCAGTTCCCAAACACTTTGGGGGCTTCTGTGACATAAGGAAGTCCTGCCTGTGACTCCCCAAACTTTAACCATTGTGATCACTCCGAAGTTGGGAATACTCTGTATAAATAACTAAGGTCCCAAATGGAGGCGCCCACATCCATCACCCAACAAGAACCAATGAACTAGAGGGGGAAGGAGGTGAGGTGGGGCGGGGCGGGCGCAACAGCAGGAGAGCAAACAAGTGAAAAGAGTCCCCCGGTATAGTGACAATCGTGAAAGGGACCAGCGCTTGCCTGGCTAATCAACTGGAGGTCAAAATCGTGGGTGCATACTAGGAAAAAAAAATTAGGTGTGATGGAGCTCAAAGGCAGTTCATGGTTGCTAAGAACTTTATGCATCCCACTATTTTGATGACATACCTATATTTCTAAACCAGATCACACACTAAAAAGGGGTGAATCACTTCCCCATAACAGACCTCTGCATCTATTCCTTCCAAGCACACACCATCACAATCTGGGATTTGGATGAGCAAAGCATGGACAATCCTTTTTTGTTCTCTAGATTAATCTTCTAGTTATTAAAGCCAATAATACAGAAAGGTTCCTACTCTTCCTCCTTTATATGTATTCTCAGGAGAATTATTATATTAATCTATTATGAGTCGTCCTATAACCAAAGCTCTTAGAGCAAAATCAAACATAATGAAACATATTAAAAGTTTTTTCAAAGTTTTTAAACTTTTTTAAAAAGGTAGCAGAGTACTGTTACCAAAAATGGAGTATTGCAAACCAGGAGTAGCCATAGCATCAATCATTGTCCTCTATTTCCAGCTTTTGATCGCTGAGATGCATGCAAGACTTGTGCACTACTTTTAGTCCCCATTTTTTAAAAAATGTGTTAATGTATTTTATGTTCTTTGCACTGCTGCTGACCTTAGCTTGGTTTTACCATTTTAAACTTAATAGTTTTGGTACTATGTCTTACTATTTTATGTGATGGTTTTAAGTTTTGTTCTGTGAACCATTCACGAGCTTCCACTAATGGGCCATATAGAAATGCAATAAACAAATTTGGGGATCAGTTTCCTACAATTTTCATCCTTGGAATGTTCATCCACCACCTCCATGTGGCTGCAGATAGGAAGATACTTGCTGAAAACCAGTTTGTTGAATACTCAAATGGGAAACAGAAGTTGTCACATGTTCAAGGGATCCATGAGGTATGGTATCAACATATTGTTGTCTTCAAAAAGGGTGTAAGCTATGACTGATCCCCTTACACAGAGAGCCAAAAGCTACCTAAAACAGGCATCTTGAGAAGCACTGAGAGAAGCCAAAAGCTGCTTAGCAAATTCAACAAGCCTTCAGGATAAACATTTAGGAACAGAGACTTCCATCCGTTGAGCGATAGAACACGAAAGCCACTGCCCTAAGACAGATGAAGAGCCCCACTCACTTTTTATTCTCCCAGCATTTTTAACAGTCTATAAATACATTTTAACTTGGTGTTTTAAATTTGTAATTTTGCATTGCTGCTGTTTTTATCTGGTTGAGCTTTTATATTGTATTTTATATTATGGTTTTATACTGTTGTTTTATACTTTGAATGTTTTTAATTTTTGTGAACCGCCCAGAGAGCTCCGGCTATTGGGCGGTATAGAAATGTAATAAATAAATAAATAAATAAGCAAGCAAGGCCGCCCTGGTCCCTTCCTTCTGCACACTCCAGCCTCGCAGACAAAAGGGTGGCCTTTTATATCGTCTCCTGCTCCTTCCTCCCTCCCTGGAGGGGGAGAACTCCCTCCGTCCCACCTCTCGCAAGTCACTGGCTGAGGGGGATTGAGTGACAGCACAAGCTCAGCCAGCCAGCATTGGCCTCGGGTCCTGTCATGCGGACTCGCTGGATTCCTCCTCCACCTCTTCTTCCGTGATACCTGTCACGTGAGCGCTCTGATCAGCTGAGCTTGTCGGCCTGGCTCCTCCCCTCCTCTGTCCCTCAGCAAGCGAAGGCTCCGTCCACCCTCCGCCCCCAGCCCGGCGCCCAGCGGTACGTAGGGCTATTTGACTGGCTTTCGGAGGGGGGGGTGGGGAGGCGGTTGCTGCTCACTCGCTTACCGGGTAGGCGACGGCTGAGGGCGAGGCGCTGTAGTCGGAAAAGCCCGGCTCTCGCACCGCTGTGAGCGAGCCGAGCGGTCGCGGCTGCTGGGGGTGTTCGTGTGTTGTTCTTAAATTCAGTTTATTGGGAGAAAACGCGCGGCTGTTGTCGCCCCCCCCCCAAAGTAAGCACCTGAGTGACCAAACCCCGCTCCCCTGAAAACCTTCGGCGGATGGGACGCGCGAAGGGGGGCTTGGCCAGAGGCTCCCTGGCTGGGGCCTGGCCCCATCTTCGGTACCGCCCTGGAGATAACTAGCTGAAGTCGTCATAATTCATAATTAAGCCTGGTGAAATGGGGTTAAACCTGTAAACCCCGACCTGGTGGCTTCCAGGTGCTTTGTACTACAGCTCCCATCAACCTGGACCAGCAGTCAGGAATGATGGTGGGTGTAGTCCAAAAACATCTGGAGGCCGCTAGGTAAGTAAATGTTACTTTATCATCCTTGTACTCCAGCCTTTCAATGTTTTGTTTGTTTCAGTGTAATCATGTCGTGGAATAATGGTCCTCTTAATTGGTTTCTTCTGTTTTGCCATTTCCAAGTCCAGCCTGTGTCCATTCATTTTTATCCTGTCTAAACCACAGATGGGCAATGTTGCCAGATTATGTTATGGTTTCTGGTCCGCAGAGTTATTTGGTCACCTAGTTCCTTTCAGGTGTAGTTGACGTTTCACCTAATAACCCTGATATTACTATTGTCCTAAAAATAGTTCCATTGGAGTTGGTGAGACTATAGAATAAATTGGCCTTTAATTCTCAGTTCCCATAATGGCAGTGGGTGAAAAATGTCAGACCGGCATCACAAGAATTTGGGCATTCACCTACAGGCCAACTCTATGGAGATGGTAGTTCAGAGACCTTATCAGCTGTTAGACTGGCAGTGATCCTGCACACTCCCAAGGGTCTCATATAGGTACTAACTTGAAAGATCACAGTTTCACATTTGTGTTCTTTAGGAACTCTCAGCATTTAAAAGTTAAATGCGCCTTGGCAAGCTATGTTTGCTGAACGACACATTTGTTAAAAAAGGGAGCATTTTCAATTGAGCACTTTCAGTTTTTATTGTAACTGGTGCTGTGTAATATTTTATGCATTATATCTTTTTACTGATCCATGCCGCAGAATATTGGAATCTTTGATAACAAAGGAACGGATTATGTCTCATGCACGCAAACCCCCTCTTGTGACGGGCATTTCTCCCAATGAAGGCATTTCATGGACAAAGGTCACCATTCGAGGAGAGAACTTGGGAACGGGTCCAACAGATCTCATAGGTAAGTCAAGAAAGCTGTTTAAGTGTTGGTGGCAGTAGTATGTGTCCAGCAGAAGTTACTCAGGCCAATTTCAGTAATTCTGGGGTATTAGGAAAATATTTGGTGGACAGTATAATTTTTTTTTCCTCAACAAGAAATGACATGGAATTGATTGGACAATATGTAGATTATAAACAAATCAGCCATTTAAATATTAGGGAAATGAAAGATTAGATTTGAACTTTCCAAGACCTAGATTGATGAAAACTAAAGCTATGACTTTTGAGTTTAGTTCTGCAGATGCTGCTCTGTGAGCATGGACAAGACACAGGAGCTGAAAAGAGCCGTGTGAAAGGTGGGGGGAGTTAATCTCTCCCCCCCCCCACCACCACCTTTCTGGAGTAGCTGGAGAGTCGGGGAAGTGTTGAAAACGTGGAAGACACTGAGGAGTGGCAGTTAAACACTTAAAAGCAAGCTGATTACATTGGGAAGAGGGAGATATCCCCCCCTACACACACACACACCTTGGTGCACTTATACCTTTGGCTTTTCCCTCCCATTTTCAGTACTGAATTGCGCTACTGCATCCTTCCTTTCTGTTGTTTCTCCCCATTTCCTTCACAACCCTGAGCAAATTAGCTGATAGTCAACTTCATCTTGTCCTTTTTCTTGTATGTTACCTGCTCTACACTTATTGGATAGCCATAAAAGTACACACTGGCAAAAGACCAATAAAAATAATCAAAAGAGTGTTGGTTATCGGGTGGTATAGAAATTTAATAAATAAATAAACTTTATGTATTAAAGTTTAATAAATAAACCTCCAACTGCATATTTATTTATTTATTTCATTTTTTGACGCACTGAAAATGTTTTTAAAAGCTGGGAAACAAAAAGGGGTAGCAATTTGAGGCGAAGCAAGACAGATTTTGCTGTAGAGTCCTGTGGGTTATGTGGCAGAACCAGCTGGAGGACTAAAGGGGAAGGAGTAGAAGAAAAAGTCTTGGCAACCCTGATCAACAATTCATGGTTTGTTGACTGTACAGTGGGTTGTTCCACGAACAACCAGCCCACCATGGCTTATTCGCAGGGTGGCTTAGTGTGATGTGCAAACCCACCCATAGTCATACTTACAGTTCACCCACTGAAACTTAAGTCCCATTGATTTCAATAAGTTTACTCTAAATATGGCTAAATCTGGATCCAATCCAATATTTGCCAGATGTCTGTCAGCAAACACGTATTACAGGAGGACTGGTCTTTACAGTAGGAAGCTCTTGCTCCAAAAAGCCAGAAGATCAAACATTTTCTTGAAGCTGTACCATATGGCAGGAGCCCATTTTTTATGCCTTCCTTCATCTAGTGACTTTTCATAGTGTGGGGTTTATAAGTTCACCAAGCAAATCTACACTCTAATACTTTTTGATTGCTCTTTATGAAAGTCTGTAGCTAAATTTTTGAGGGTTATGAGTAGTTCATCTAAGAAGATTTCAGGTTTTGGCTTTATTAATAACAGTGTTTTTCCAACTTTTTGAACCTGGGTGCCGCTACCTGTCTGAAATTACTCTACTTTGTGGCCCAGTACTGCCAGCACCAATAATACGTCCCACATGTATGGAGTCCCTTATGTGTGCAGCCTGTTCCTGCATGTAAGGATCTATGCAACAATCCAACAGTAGGCATTACGTCAGAGCATCTCTGCTCCCCTCCAAAGGCCATACCAGGGAAATTTATCATTAGAGCAAAGCAGCAACTCTTCCTGAGCTTTCTTTTTCCCCAAATCAGGTTGAGATGATGGGTGAGTGGGAATATGGTAGAAGTTCTCTTCCAGGGGAATTGAATCAATCCCTTCAGGTATCCCATGTGTCCCAAGGGACGCCTGGTCCACAATTTGAGAATCACTACAATACCATGTTACTGGTGCTCGCTGAGTTCCATTTTACAGCCTTTTGCAAACCTTTTTTGTATCTGTAACCTCATATTCACCCAGTACTCAAAGCTGCCTACTTCAGTATTGCCTACTAATGTTTATATATTTAGAACACTACTTTAAAAATTCTTTCAAGCTGCTTTTGTAAAGTGAATTTCATAAAAGTATGTTAACACCAAAAGCGCTTCAGGTACTTATGAAATGTTGGAATAAGGAATATTACTCACCATGAAGCGCTTTCTCTGTTTTTGCCTAACTTTCTAATAGGCTTGACCATTTGTGGACACAACTGTCTTCTAACTGCTGAATGGATGTCTGCCAGCAAAATTGTGTGTCGCGTAGGTCAAGCTAAGAATGACAAAGGAGACATTATTGTCACAACAAGGTCGGGAGGCAAAGGGACTTCAACGGTTTCTTTCAAACTCCTGAAACCTGAAAAAATAGGTATGTTAGCCTCATCCATTTACATCTATACTTGTAAATAGTTTTCCTAAGTAATTAAAATGTTATTAATTTTTTTAAAAGGGAAGTCTTAATGGGATCTGGGTATGTCGCTTATTTATCAAATTCTATTAACAAATGAAGCCACCTTTATATAGAGTTGGACCTCTGGTCCATCTAGCCCAGTTCTGTCTACTGTGACTGGCAGCAGCATTCCAGGTTGTCTAGGCTTAGGTATTTCTTAGGCTTGCTACTTGAAGCCCTCTAAGTAGAGATGTTGGAATTGTACCTGCCATTATGCAGAGATTGTGTTTTGCCATTGAGCTAGGGGCTTTCCTGAAATTCAAAATATTTAATATTTCCTTAGTTGTTGATCAGGTTTTAAATTACAATAGCCTCATATTGCACCTGAATTCCACAGGAAGTAGGTTAGGGGTGGGAAACTCCAGATCTTGGACTGCAACCCCCATCAACCCTACCCTGCATCTTCAGTGGTGTGGTATGATGGAAGTTGCAGCCCAGCAACATCTGGAGAGTCAGATGTTCCCCATCCCACACCTGGAGTAGGTTGTATTAAATTCAGTAGACATTCCATTGAGGTCCAAATAATCCTGCTTTGATCACACAAGGTATTTTAGCACCTGATAGCATAAGAGATACTCAAGTATGCTTTATACTATCTGCGCACATGTATGCATTTTAATGCTAGAGAATGTAGAGGAGAAATTAAATGCATGCTTTTGCCAGTGGAGGTTTTACATTTACATTATGGATGCCGGAAAACATTAAACAACAACAACAGTGTTCGTGTGACATGTGGAAGAGAGCTTTAGTCCAAACAAACTCTTTTGAATAACCGTACTGCTTTGCTACTCTTTTGGTGGCATTGTTAGACCAGAAGATGACAATAAAAGCAGTGTGGGAGTTGGTTTCCAGGTTGCTTTTGTTCTACTTTCCCCCAAACAATTATACTTGTTGAATTAAGTCAAAGAAGCCCTATAAGGCAGAATCTCATGAGGCTGGACAGAGCTTATTGTTTTAAGGATATGCATTTTGTTTTCTCTAGGTATCTTGGATCAGTCTGCTGTCTGGGTTGATGAAATAAACTATTATGACATGCGCACTGACAGAAATAAAGGGATGCCTCCTTTGTCTCTTCGTCCCGCTAATCCTCTTGGTATTGAGATAGACAAGTGAGTACCAAATAGTATTGATACACATTCTTAGCAGCCTTCCCTGTATGGATTCCAGAAGGTTTCAAAGTTTGAGATTTGAGGAAAGCAGCTATAGAGTCAAACAGACAGAGAATTTGACTTGGTCATAGAAAGCTAGTGTTTCTTTCTCAACCCTGTGATGCCTTTACTGGATAAGTTTCACGTCTTCAGTTTCCTTATAAGTAGAATAATGATATTTCCCTGAGATGTTATGAGAATAAAGCCCTTTTCGCACATTACACTCTTTAAGTGTAAACCTAGAATGCTTCCAGGGAAGCTCTTGCTGTACAACCAGACTGCCTCATTCACGGAATTTTAATGGGGAGCCAGTTGACAATGTCTTCATCTTGCAACCTTCCTGTTTTTTCCCTCACTGTTTCTTGTGTCAATTTTCTTACCAGGAAAAAATACGTTAAGGGAAAAAAAGGTTTGTAAACAGGGATTAGATCACCATTTTCCACTTTGGTTGTAATGTAGAGGTGCAGGACCTCAGGCCTAGGGGCCAAATCTGGCTCTCTGAGATTTCCCATTCTAAAACACTGAAATGCCTCTCATAAGGCTTATGCTAAAATGTGCTGGTATTTTTGGCCCCAACCTTTTTGCCTTTGAATGTGCCTCTCCCCCCCCCCCCCCCGAGAGTCTCTTTGAAATGGAATTTGGCCCTTGGGCTGAAAGAGGTTCTGCACGCCTGTTTAATGGGTAACTGTGAGATAAACAAGCCATGATATCAGCACTGAAGAGGGGATGGTCAAGGAGGCAGTGCATGGTCACGTGGTTCACTCTGTAGCTGATAAACCATAGTTTATTGGTGCAAGATCATTGCATCGGAACTGGGCTCAGGGTCATTTCATGGTTTGTATAATGAGTGAAATGCCCCCAAAACAAGGATGATAAAGCACTTACCCTGTAAGTCCTAGAAAATTTCAGTCTTGGCATACCAGCTATGCAAGCCAGCAATTTTGCTTGATGCCTGCTCTCTGGGAGGTTCTTTGCTTTGTATGTATTGCTTTGTGCTTTAGTTTTATTGCATATTATATTCATTTTATATTTCTGTATTGTGTGTGTTAGGTTGCTTCAAGACAGCTTTTTGCGGTGGGGAATTGATGCATAAATTTTAATAATAATAGTTTAACACTTTTGCCCAGATGACCAGTTAAAACTCCATACAATGGGAATACTTTTAATAGCTGTGGGATATTAAAGGATTAGGTTGTAAATGAGATTAGCGGTTCAAACTGCTAGTTGGTTTGAGTTTGTGAGTGTGTTTAGATTGGGGTCTGTAGTAGCAGTTGTAGGGTAAAAGATTTATTTATCATTTATTTCACTTTTTATTGAAATGCTAGTGATTCCCCCCCCCCCCCCGACCACAAATCCTATTTCTCTATGGAAATACTACAAACCTTATGCAAAGTTCCAATATGGGCATTTCAATAAATAACAGTTGATATGTCATTACCTTAGGACTTACTGTGATATCAAATATGTTTCTGAGTGCGGATCACTGCAATGTTACAACTACTATATAACATTAGCATTGCTGACAGGTCATGAAGATAATTAGAGTGGAATGCAAAGTAATCATTGAGTTTTAAACACTGTATATTGACGGGCAAATCTGTATTTTCTTCTTTTTAGTAAAATAGTGGAATACAACCTTATGTACAGTAATACTCTTGTCGGTATAGTATATCACACACCTCTGCCCCCAAGTGTATCCTGAAATTCCAGCTGTAACATAGCTGGGGCATGTGGGTTGCTGTGCCATAGTAGTGCCGTACCTTTATACATGTAGAGAAGTTAAAAATATGGCACAAATGTAATTTATCCCCACTGTAAAATCTGCTGAATGCTTATGATGTTCATACAATGAAACACAAGCTCAGTCATGGCATTCTGTCAACATTGTAAACTAACACATTGGACGAGTGTTTTTTGGTTGAGATGCTATTTTACAGATATTTGAGTTCCAATAATCAAACCATGGACAACTTGCAACCCATCAAGCCCACTATGCATGTGCTTAGCTGCCATGTACTTGACAAAATACCTTTTTCAGTTTTTTGGTTCTACTCTTGCAGCAATAACAAGAGGGTTTGTTAAGTAGGTCACCATCCATTAACTGATGGGCTGTGTTTGGCTTTAGTGCATATCTGCAATAACTCGCTGTTGAAAATTAATAATATAAGATGGACATAGGGCATAATTAAGTTAAAATGGGGAAAGTGTATTTTCTTTCTGTTTTGTCTGCCAGAGGTAATGAAGTTAGAACTGCCCTGTTTGTAATGTGTATAACTAGAATACAAACACAAATACATGAATAAGAAAACAAATAAATAAATAGAATATATAAATTATCTATACCTACATAAAGTACTGCTGCGTTTACCTATTAAACTTACACTCAGAATTTGTTAAGATTGTAGAATTAAGATCTCCCAAAAGGCATGTTAGCTTGTTTCTTTGGGGAGGAGGTTTAAGTATGTTATTCCCATACACATGCTGAAAATCATGAGCAGTGCCAATATAGCTCTGGACGTATTAAGTTTAAGTAGCAAAATTTATTTGATGGCCTTAAGAAATCAAATATTTGATTTTCTTATTTGTATGAAGATACTTCATGCCTGCTTGGTTTGTGAGATGATTTTTGCAATGAAGTAGTCAGTGTGGAAACCACTTCCCATTTGAGATGAGTCTGCTTTCAAATATTTTATTGCAAATATGATTATTTTATAGTTGTAAATATATTCATTATTCACTTATTCGTGTGAAAAACCCTTTGAGATCTGGGAGATTACAGTAATATAAAAGGTTGTTTAATTTTCCAATTCTGTCAGTCCTGCATTTAGTTTTGCATATTTAAGCCACTGAGTTTTGCATATTTAAGCTTGCAGTCACATGGTGCAATCTAATGGACTAGTTGTCAGTCAGAAATTGTGTCTAAGGCCCACTGAAATGAATGGAAGTTGGCTATCAGACAATAACTGAGACAGATCAGACCTATCAGGAGAATGCTTCTAACTTCTGTTGTTGTTTTTATTTGAGTGTGTTGTATTTTGGTATATGGGTGAAAGTCGGGAGCAACACTGGAAAAGCCAAACCAGGTGTATAGAGCATATGGAAGTTCGTGTGTGTGTGTGTGTGAGTAAAAGTCTATAGATGTTTATGCAGACTTTGGAAAATTATTTGAAGTAATTAAACAAAAGGATAATGAAAGAAAAATGTACAGACATTCTTACTATAGGCTCTTTATCAAATAACCGTGCCCTGTAGGGGAATAAAAAGCAGGGTTCCAGACAAACCCAGCCAAAGAAACTTGCCTGTGCCTTTTAAGGATGTAAGTATACAAGATCGGGCAACATAGTATTTATGGACAACATGCAATTGCAATGCTACAATACCAGTTAAAAATAACAGTGACAATAGAACGGTTATAAACGGAATGTAGAGTTCCAGCTAATTATAGTAACAATAGTTGTTATATATGGTATGTACAATCTCAAACAGGTTTGGTTATTTTCCATAATCAACCCAGATGTATTGCTGTGTTTTTACCACTGTGGCAATGAAGAACCAATTCCAGCAGGAAGGCAGTTCTTTCATGGTGATCAAGACTTAAATCCTAAGATAAGTTAACTTAAGGAAATGCACAGTACGAAAGTTTCATACATCAAACTCCCCGCTACTCCTGCAGCCGCCCCTGCAGGCGTGTGTATGTGTGTGTTCTCTTTAACGTGCAATGGGGCATATGGGGCTGCTAGGGAAAGGGATAATCACCCCAAATCAGCCTTGGATCATAATATAAATTAACTTTTCATGGAAGAAAAGTTCCCCATTATCTTGTTTCCCCCACTCCCCACCAGCCTCCCACAAAACCTGCTTCAGAGGAATTAATTGGCTCAGATTTCAAACCTGACAAATTAGGATCTTGCCTTTGAAAATTCAGACTACAACAAACTAGTTTGTTTTAAGGTGCCATGGAACTCGGTCTTATTGCTGGACTGTTGCAATTATTCTGTTGATAAAACTGGATTAATTGTAGCTTTTCCATCTTTTGCTCCTCTGGCATCAATATGCATTTTTTTTAAAAAAAATGTGGAGGTAATTATCAACACTAAATGTGTTTCAGCTGGCTAGGAATAGTCTTTCTGTGCTTCGTGCGCACTTACTGTGTCATTACTGGGAATATTTTGAAAGTCACTACTACAAAGGTGAAATATTTTCAGTAGCGCTATGTGTCTTCAGATGAGTAACTTGGTTTCTGCCTTCAAGGCCTACCTTGCTGATCATACACTGCCACCTACTGGAATATATGAATCCTCTTTTTGGATGCTGACTTGTTTTAGCAGAGGTGGCCTGTCTTTGGTTTCTATGTAAACAGAAAGGGGCTTTTGTTGTTAAACACCTCGGCTGGATCATCGCAGGTTTCAGTTAAATATTTTAATTTTCCATGTCAGAAGGCAGACTATCACCAGTTCATGTGATCTGCATATATAGGCATGATGACATCCCAAATACTTTGAAGTCCCAGTGATTTCAATAGGAGAGGTGTTATATGATTAACTTTAGTCAGGTTTTTGCCCTGTATTTGTTGACTATAATCTTGGTCAGCAGTTTAAGGCACCTGCCTTCTTTCCCCATTGTTTCCCACTGTGTCACTCAGATGCATTGGTTATGTGCTTTTCTGCCATATCAGTATTATATTTAGGCGATGGACAGATTCACCATTAGTTTCCAGTTAGCTTGTTCCAGAGAGCATCCTTGTCCTCTGTCCTACTGTTGGAGAAAGTCCCTCTTAACACCTTTGCGCCTGTCCTGTTTAGTCTGCTCTAGCGTCCTTTAGCTGGTCTCCTGCATGCATGAGTAACAGAATACAGCTGGTACAAGCGTTTGCTCCTAGGAGTCTGGCTGATACCAGACAGGGGGAATGTGTATGGTAACGTGGTTTGTTTATGGTCGTTGCCATTCAGTCTTTATTTACTTAAAATGGCTCTTCTTGACCTATAAAATCCTCTGGAATCTAGTTCATGTTACTTTTCACTGACAGTATCCAGTAGAACTGCCTTGTTTGAGTTTTAAATAGATTTTACAGAGTCGTGTACGCAAAAATCACTACATCTGGATTTTTGATAACTATTTAAAAGCTATATTTACGAACCACACATTTACATTTCTTTTTAAACGAAAATCAAGTAAACCCATCAAATTTCATCCATATAACTAAGTCCTTCTAAGGGAGCTGATACTATTGACCCATTTCTCTGGAAGCACTTCCTTGAGCTCAGTATTCTCTCACCTAGTTTCTAAGGTAGGGCAGTGCTGACATGTTGCACAGGAACTGCTTGATGGTATTCATGCTTTGGCCAGGGTTGGAGATAGGTGAATTTCCCAGGCCTTAATTTGGAATGGGCTCACTTAAAACAATCTGACTGGGGCTTTGAATGGATCTGAATCAGCTCATATTTTTAAGCTTCACCCTATTCTGAGCTCTAGATCGCACTGTGCTCCCAATTATATTATCAGGAACAGGACAATCTCTGAGCCCCCACCTACCCAACCCCTTTGCAAGCCCTCTCCTAGAAGCTCCTTCCCATGTCTCCAAATCTAACTAGCAGTGCCATGAGAAAATTGTTGCTGACGCCTTTAGAATATGCATGAACAATGCCCTGAGCACCAGAAACCTAACAACTATAGTTTCCCAGGGCTTTGGAGTTCTTAGTGGTAACATAAAAGCCTTGAGAAACTCCATTTCCTAGGAGTCTTGGTGTTCATGGTGCTGCTGCAGGACCTAGTGAAAGCTGTGACAGCTGCCCATTGCTTCTGCTGCCACTAGATAGGTTTTGGCAGGAAAAGGAAGGGAGAAGCTGGGCTAACTGGGAGAGCTGATATAGGGGTTGGAATCACGCTAACAGTAAACTGAGCCTTCAGAGAGGCTTTGGACTCAACTCTATTAGCACAGAAATTCCAAAATGGGAAAGTTAATGATCTGAACTCTCAAATCTCAACTTTAGCATTATTGCTAATTTCAGTAAATGCATTCTGCAGCCATTGCTAGCAATATATTCTCTTCCTCCATTTCCTTTAGTGATTGCAGTCAATGGTAACGGTTGCTGTTGTTTATAACTGCATCAAACACTAGATGCTGTGCAATAATTCTGTTAAAAAGAGCAAACTCTGTCCTCAGGCTTGCAGTCTAAAAGGCCAAGATAGTTAGAAAAGCAGAAGGAATATGAAAGGAAGGGGAAGGAGAAGAAGAGGCAAAGAACCATGATTAAAGAATTGAGGTGAAATATTTTTAGTTGCTGTTTTTAAATGCTGACAAGGGGAATTCCAAATAAAATGGGCGGTAAGAAAGAAAGGACTGAGACTTGAAATAGAAGAATCCAGCCAAGGTTTAGACCAAAGCAGTGTATCAACAGAAATGATATTATAAGGCAAATGGAGATAACAGAAGATTTAAGAAGAAACCAAAGAGATTTAGAAATTGAAAAGTAACAAACTAGATTTAGCGACAGCTAGAGTCAGGGCAGGGAATGCAACAAAGGAGAAACATGAGCAAAACAGTGAGCAAAACAGAAATACAAACAAACAAGCTATGAAAAGATGAAACTGAGAAAGAGGCAAACCAGAATGAAGAGAATTGCAGCAGTGAAGAAAGGAAAGAGAAGGGGATATCCAGTAGAAATACTGGAAATGCTGTTTTTTGCAATATTGAAGTAATATTGAGGTTTTTCCAATAGTATTAATAAAAGAGAGAAGGGGGGTCAAAGAGGACTCTGTGGTTTTTTTAGGTAGAAAGAAGAATAGAAGTATTACCCAGAGTGAAAGAAACGGGGAAAGGTACAGGCACAAATGGACAGACCACTAGGTTTGTTTTAGGGGAGTTAAACTTAGGGTAGTGAGAAGATATCCAATATTTAAAAAGAAAAATAGAAATATTAGGAAGAGAAGATAGATCAGAAGAAGAAAAATAGACCTGGAGATCATTACCAAGTCATGATCATGGATGTGAAAAGAGCAGAATGAAGGGTCAAGAATAAGATGATAAAGATAGGAGAGTATAGAATAGTTGCCATAATGTCAAATAAAAGAATGGAAAATAGACCACGCAATTTAGCAAACAGGAATTCACTGGAAATTTGAGTTCAAAACAGATTCAGTGGAATTACAACAACAAAAGGCAGATTCAAAGAGTCTAAAAACATTAAGGAAGGGCAAGGAATTTAAAGTATTTTCAAAGTAAAGGAAGATGATTAGAAAAGGAAAGATCAAAAGAAGGGTTCTTCACTATAAGACAAAACAATAGCAGACAGAACAAGAAGGGTAGATATCAGAAAGGGGTGAGAGATTAAAAATATGCACTATGAAAATAATAATAATGGAGTAAGACTGACCAGAGGCCTGAGGAAAAAAGAAAGGGAGGCTCCGGGCAAGAGAGTAGCTGAAAAAATGAATGAAAAGGTGCTAATACTATGGCCATACTACCCTGAATGTGCCCGATCTCTTCTGATCTTGGAAGCTAATCAGGGTCAGGCCTGGTTAGCACTTGGATGGGAGACCTCCCTGGATACCAGGTGCTGTAGGTCTATAAATGTTAGCACCAGCACTTTAAATTGAACTTGGAAACAAATGGGAAACCAGTGTCATTGATGCAGAATCAGAGTGACATTTTCAGATCACTAAATTCTAGCCAGTATTCTAGCTGTTCCAATGTGTATTTTCAGAACTGTTTTTAAAGACAGACCCACATAATAAACATCACAGTAGTCTGTGTTGGACTTCAGCTCCCATTATCCCCAGCCAGCATGGACATGGAGGGTGCCAGGTAGGAGAAGTCAGGTCTAACTTGGATGTAACTATGGTATGCATGACGGATGCAAGTCTGTTTTCTCTAGAAAACTTTGCAGCTTGCAAACCAGCTAAAGTCAGTAAAGAACATTTCTAGCTACAGTCACCACTTAAATATCTGGGGAAAGTGAATGATCCAAGAACCCACCCATCCCAAACAATTAATTACTTAGTATTCACTAAGCAGTGACTTGCATGTGTGAGGTACCCATTATAAATTAATCACTAAAAGCTTCTTTCTATATAATACCTCGCAGTATCACCTCAATGTTTTTTATTTATTTTATTTTAGAAATTGTTCAACAGATATATTGAACAATCAGTTATACAATCAGTATAACAATCAATTATACAATAGTTATACAATCAGAGCTGTGTCCATATATGGCCAGTTGACACATAAATGCCATCACTTGATGATGGCAACATCAGTAGTTGACTTGCACATGTGAATGAGCGATGAAGAATGGAAATTACCATATTACCTCTGCCACAGTGGTGTTTTTTTAATTGGAGTCAGTTCAAACAATCAGCTGCAAGTCATAAAGTATGGAGAAATCATGTGATGCAATGTGCATATAGGTGTATTTAGAAAGTCCTTTATGGGAAAATTTGCCAAAATTGTAGAGATTGCGTTGCCTCTCTACATACTTCTCTACTCTACATACAATGAAGCCAAGCAAAAGCATTTGATGCTACATTTTTCTTGCTGCAACATTTTTGTTTTGCTTTTATGATAAATTGAATACATAAGGGCTTTTGACAATTTCAGGGGTGTCAACGTGGTCTCCCTTTGATTACTAGGTGATGTTTGCCACCTAGTATTGTGACTCTCACCACTCAAATAAGACTGATACCCCAGGCTCACTATTGTTACTGTTACAGCGTGGCTATGGTGCTGGAGACAGTAAGCAAGTCTGTAGAAATTAATTTGGCAGTGGAATGTAATGAAAATATACCGTATTTCTTCGATTGTAAGACGCCATCGATTGTAAGACGCACACTAATTTCAGTACCACCAACAGAGAAAAAACCCTAAGACACGCCTGCGATTCTAAGACGCACCCCATTTTTAAAGATGTTTATATGGGGGGAAAAGTGTGTCTTAGACTTGAAGAAATACAGTAACACACTGTGAGTGGAGCCAACTCTCTCATATATTGTCATCCAGTCCATTTGGCAAGCTGCTCTATGCTTATCAAGCCACTTAGTAAAATAGAGCTCTGTTTATGGAAGTTGCCCTATGGTCCTCATCCTATTATTATCGTCTCAATTGATATCTCTTCAGGATGCTTTGTAAGTATTTGTATTTTCCATGATTACCTCCCGTATGCATAGGAATTGATACTAGGCACAGTAGTCAGCATCCTTTGAGCTTTCATTTTACAAAAGTGACTTTTAAGGAATCCTTCAAACACGACATGATGCACATATTTTGTACCCAAGCTCAAAATGCTGGGGCTGATTCTCATTTCATGAAGTGCTCATAGCCTGTTTTTGTAGCCTATCATAGCTAGTCTCTGGATCTGCAACAAAACAGGAGGATGGGAAAGGAAGGAAGGAAGGAAGGAGGGCATCCTTATTGCCAATAATGGCTGAGTATATAAATTATATATGACCTTTGCTCTTTGGTCTATTTGAGCCGGTGTAGTCCCATGGACTGTAAAGAAAAGAGCTAATAGTGTTTATGATTTCTTCTTGGCCAAACTCCACTATTAAGCTTTTATGTTGCATATCCAGAGTTAGATGCATTACAGGTGAGGCCCTCTTCAGTTGTTCTAAGGACATACAGTGAAGATGGGGATCAGGAACAATCATTCCATCTCCCTCCCCGGTCGTGTTCCCATTGCTCTCCATGTGTAAAGGGTGACTGTTTGCAGCAGAAAGCCACCTCTAACCATGGAGGCTCTTCCTAAGATTTGGAACCCTGATTTTCCAGGGTTCTAGATCACACGAAGGGTAGTCCTCAGAGACTACACATGCTTAGACTGGCAGGACAGGGCTTGTGCTTTCCAAGCTTCTGACAGCTGAGCCTCTCCTAAAAGATTTTACTTCTAGAGTGGGAAAGCAGTGCACTTTTGCATGAGTCACTGTTCTCAGAGTAGGTAATTTGGTTGTGTGTCTGTGCGGAGAAGGATTTAAATAGACCAGTCAAACTTGTTGCAATGCTAGAACATAACTAAGATATAGTGGACAGCCTCATCTGTGAGTCTATGGGCTCACTGGAGACTTTAATTCTTTACAGATTTATTTCTTGTGGCAGAGTAGCAATTAACGTGCAACACGCAATCAGCTCAATCCTATGTATATCTACTTAGAAGTATCCCCCATTGGGTTCAGTGAATCTTACTTCTAAGTAAGTGTATAGGATTGTAGCCATTTCTGGGTGTTGATAGCTTACAATCAGAGCTTTAAACCATTTCCTCAAACAATGCATTATTATTGATGCCAGTGATTTTGTTTTAAAATCTTCGTAACTCTTTTTTTCTGAATGCTTGAGAAGCAGTGCCATGGCTAATTATCCTGCTTAAATTCCACTGAAATCAACATGATGTTAGAAATCTAATTGTATGTAGGATTGCAATAGCTCTTATAGTCTGCAGTCTGTGTTGCCTTACACTTTTATGTTTTAATGACTGTGTGCTAACACCACTGGATTGCAATCAATATGTTTTGCGTATTTAAAAAGTTTATTATTATTTATTTCCAACAATTCATTTACTGCTAATGCCTCAGAGAAGAATTTCATTTCAAATTTTGTGTCTATTATATTTAGACTTTTTCTAAAGTGAACCGCCCAGAGAGCTTCGGCTATTGGGCGGTATAAAATGTAATAAATAAATAAATAAATAAATAAATAAAGTCTTTTTTGAACAGCTATATAACGCTGCGAGGCAGCACTATAAAGAATTAGAAGCATAAATGTTGCATTCTTGGGGGGAAATACAATCAATGTTCTCTCACATGCACATTTACCGCACATGTATTTTTCACGCACACCTTTCAGTTCACATTTCTACAGCTATTTTATCAATAGTGATCTGCCCCCTTCATTATTTGTTTCTGAATAAGAAATGGCAGAATAAAACTGAATCTTGCCATTTCTGTCAGTTAACCCAGCACCTGCACTCCTCTTTCTTCAGTTGCCTCTTGGCTTGTTTCTTTTTCCCTCTTCTCTCCCCAGCATGGATTCTAAACCTGTGTTGTATATCTTCAGTATAATAAGATTAGATCCCCCACAAAAAATATGCATTATTACTCCTTCCCAATTTCAAGGGTTATTGATTAGGTGGATCAGACCTGTATGCGTTGCCTCTACCCACATAGGTTCATCTTTTAAAGCGTTAAATCCAATGCTTTGGGTAGGGCAACCAAACATGTTTTCAGTTCTCCATTATACGTATGTAGGCTTTAAACAGAGCCACTTCTGCAAAGGATTCTGCAAATGAATCATACAACTAAATAGGGTATTTAATTGATCAATCTATCCTAAGACTGTTCTTTTCCATTATTCCATTGCTGAACCGTTATAACACAGAAGCTTAAAGTCGTATCATCTTATTTATTTATTTACAACGTTTGTGTACCACTCCACATCTAAAACAGATTCTGGAGTAGTGAACACGAGAGGTAAATCAGTAAAAAGATAAGAAAAATTAATGCACCATGTTAAAATTATTCTTTTTTAAAAAAGGAAACAATGCCAAGAAAAACCATGGCTGGTCAGTTAAGGAATGCTTCCTTGAATATAGCTGTTTTCAGGAAGTGTTGGGAAAAAAGAGCGTTGGTGCTTGACTGAACAACAGGGGCAGGGTGTTCCGTAGGAAGGGGGGGTACTACACTGAAGGCTCTTCTCCAGATGGGCCATAGGTCTATATGGAACCACCAGGAGCATGCCCTATGATGACCTCAATTACCAGGCAGGTTGGTAAGGGATAAGGCGCTCTCTGTTTCCTGGTCTCAAGTTGTTTAGAGCTTTGTATACTAGTACCAAAATGTTAAACTTGGCCCGGTAACAAATAGTCACCCAATGCAGTGTTCTCAGCAAAGGAACTGAACACTGAAAAGAGGTAGCTCCCAATAACAGCCAAGCTGCTGTGTTCTGTACTAGCTCCAGCTTCTGGAGCAGTGGGAAGGGCAGCCCCACATAGATCGCATTGCAGTAACTAGTCTTAATATTTCTGTAATACTGTTAGCGTAAAATATGCTTGCAGACATTAGTGCATTTCCTTTTGTAGTGGAGATTAGTGAACGGACCTGACTTTGCATTGATTGGAATTGCCTTTAGGTTGATACAGAGAAGCTTTCAAGCAAACTTACATAGCTAGTATGGTTAGACGCATTGTGCCTGTCCCACTTGAGTGAAGGCGTGCTTGCTGTCACTCGTAGGCATGGCCCCTGTCATGGTCCATCCTTATAGCTCCCTGAGGTAGTGTCTGTCCACTCCATCCCCCTTAGATGGAACTGCCCCACCGTAGCGCAGAGGGGGCAAGTCTACTAATCTTCCCTGGCTTCAAACTGTGCTTTCTCTTTTTTCATACTTTAACAAAAAAAATCAATTTGGGGTACTTTTTTTTTTAAAAAAAAAAAGTTGCATGGTTAAAATATGCTTGTTGCAGTGCTGAATCATGATGTGAAGTTTGGTTGAAATCCATCAAATTGCATTGAAGTAGCATATCTTTAAAAAGTTTGATTTGTCATGTGTTTGGTTCAAGCTGGCTGTCAAAATTTTCATTATACCTAAAAACCATCCCAGATAGAGATAGAATAAATCCTAAAAGTTTCATAACAATCAGATTAATTGTTTTCAAGTTTATTGAGGACATACAAACACTTCCTTTTATTTATATACATAAGCCATTAATGTTCCTATATGATAAATAAGACGAAAATAGACTTGCCATGGGGATATAAGGGTAGCATAAGCCGAATTCATACGTTACTTTTAGAGCATGGGATCTACTTCTACACAATCCTACACAGCATTGGTAATATCTGTAAACAAAACTCATAGAGGTTAGGCCACTGGTGCAGTTACTTCCTGTGCCTCAGTGGTAATATATGAATTGGGTCTAAAGACAGGATGCAAGGGAAGCTATAGTGTTCTTTTAAGCAAAGATCATTCATTGGGGGGGGGTATTTTATCTCAAAGGTGTCTTATAGAATGGATTGCTCTGACTTACAGCAAGAATAACTAGAGTACTTAAGAAAGAAGTAAAGGTATTTTGTTGCCCTGCTCCATCTAGTAATATTTTGTATTATATTTACATTTTTAGGATTGTTTTAATTCTAAATTGTAAGCCACACTGGAACTTCTGAAACTGCAAAGTGGAGTTCGGTATTGATAGAAGAATGTGTTTAATTTATGGAATGCACTGCCACGATATGCTCTGGTGGCAATTAGCTGAGCTTGCTTTAGAAAACAGATTAGACCTATAATTGAGGGAAGATTATCAACAATTATCAGTCATGATAACCAAATGCTCCATTTAGAGAGCCACTGTAGCTCTGAATACTGGATGGTAGGACAAAAATGGAGGCAGGCTTATCATTTTCATGTTCTATTTGTGAGTATTTGGAGGCATCTAGTTTTCTGCTCTTGGAAACCAAATGCTAGGCTAGATGGACTTTGGCTTGCTCCAAGAAAGCAATTACTTTCTTAAATTCTATAGTGATCCTGTTCATCCTTAGAACTGAAGGGGGCTTTATGCTGCTGATTCTGTGTTGGAGAAATCAAGAAAAGTTACCTATTAGTTCATTAATGGATATTTATTCTCCTAGGTTTTAATTGTGTACATGTGCAGTTAAAACCAGTGATACTTGTGCATGCTTAATTTGTGTGTGGGATTACAGCCTTAATATTTGGCATTTTCATCTGAAGGACAGACTGCTTTGTGTGCGTGTCCATGCATAAGAGTGTTTCTTTTATTTCAATAAATGCTTCTTATTTATACTTTCAGAGGAAAGTTTCCACAGAAGGAGTTGGAAACACTATTTCCTGGGATGAGTGCTGATTTCACCAGTGAAAACTTTTCTGCTGCCTGGTACTTGATAGAGAACCATTCAACAACAAGGTTAGTGTGAAGTTTGTCTTAATGCTTTATTATTAGTATTGGTGGCTATTAGTGGCTGCAGGACACTAGCTCATAAGTATTTGTGTCTGTGCAATGGCATGGTTGTAGATTGCACCCTAACTCTGAGACTATAATGGTTTGTTTTTAGATTTGTAGCCAGTTCATGTGCCTCATATTTTATCTCTGAGCTGGTCTGGTAGAAATGGCACTGAAAAGTATACCAATTCCTGTTATCCATTTTTGCTTTGACCAATAGACTTATTGTGTATTTCCTTACAGGAGTATGTTTGTTTTTTACTTATCTGGTTTATGTTGGTGTACATGGATTAATATACACCATAAATTAATCTTAATTTATGGTTTTATCCCATTTTAGTCCTACTTAGAGTAGACCCATTGAAATGAATGGGTTTTACGTTAGACCAACATTGGATACAGCCCTATGAGCTGAATCCAGATTTCGTTGAATTTCAGTTCCATTGCTATCAGTGGGACTTGTGTTAAATCATGATTAACTTCTCCCATTGGTTTCATTGGAAACCAACTTAAATTCAGCTAACTTAACTTGGATCCAACCTTATGCTCACAACTGATTTTCATGTTCATAATATTGACTGTCATGTGAATTTATTATAAGATAGAAATTGAAAAATGCAAGACAATGTTTATTAAGAATATTAATATTTTGACAAAAAAGACAATGGTGTGATTTTTACCATGTTCTTAAATGGTAATCTTCCCCAGTACTTTACGATTGATATATATGAAAAAAGGTTTCCTATTTCACAATGACTATATAATACCCACTATTTCATGGAATCCAGTCCTCTAGACAGTAGTTATAATTCATAGTTGGAGTTCATTGTTAGATATTTACTCATTTAAATTGAATATCCCTCCTCTTGGCATATTTGCTGAACCAAGTACATTTGTCATTATGACAAGAATAAACAAAAATACAAGGATAGAAAACCAAAATTTTAAAAGGCAAAGATCCAATTATTGTTTTAGACTAGTAACAGTAATGAGGAGATGAAAGATCAGTATGAATGACATTTTGGTTGGCTGTATTGTGCAGCTGTAGGCGGTTTTGTTAATCTGTCTATTTGTCTTCTTTCTTCCTCTCAAAAAGGGGAGGGGGTCTCTTCTTCAATAACTTTTTATAAACTACTGATCTTAAAAATATATAAATGACTCCTTATCTTAAGTTCAGGTAAGAGATTATGGGCAGTACTAATAATTTGATGGATATGAAGACAAATTTTTATCAATTTTTCTCTAAAATTCCAACTTTTTCTTCCCTTGTTTCATTCTCCTTATCTGTTTCAAACCTTTCTGGGGGTCAATTCACAAAACCATGTTTTTCATATGGTGGCCTTGGTTCTCACACAATAGCTTGGTAATATACAACTTCCATCATATGTTGCAAACACTACAGTACTGTTTTCAGCATGACTTTTCCAATGATGAACTTGTCTCCAGGTGATTAAAGATATAACAGTGAGTTACCCCAGTCACTTCCTAAGTGTAGATATGCTATTTGATGGTTTAATATTTCTTTTTAAGTACCTTGTTGCAAATTTATTGTATAAATGCCATCTGTGCTTTTCTTCTCGCTTGGTTTTAGTTTTGATCAGCTTAAAATGGCAGTAATGAATTTGAAGAAACAAGCTAATAAAAAGAATGAGGGAAGTCTACAATATGTCAAGGGAGGCCTCAGTACCTTTTTTGAAGCACAAGATGCCCTGTCAGGTAAGTGTCAGGCATATGAAAGGAAAGTCAGAAGTATAGTTGACCTTATCTTTACATGCATATTCATCAAAATGAGAGAATAAAAATGGATTGATCAAATCTTAATATAGTAGGTGACAAAGGTTACTAGTGAGACAGAAAGAGTCAAATAAGTTGTCAAACAGAAATGTCCTATGCATTTCAGAAAGATTTTATAATTTTCCTTTTTAAAATGTTCGGCAATTCTTTCTTTTGATTGGCATTATCCATGTGAGTAGCTGCTCACATTATTCTACTGTGATGATTGAGTTCTCTATATTAGTGAAGTATGAATTGGCAGAAAATACATGCATTTTCTGGGAATTTAATACGTAGATGATACAAAATGTTCCAATAAACTTCACCGTGGTTTGTACCAGGTCCCTGAATTCAGAGACTTAACGAAGTATTAAGGGTCCTTGCATGAACTGATGCTAATAAAAATCTACTACTTCTACGGGGATCAGTGGGAAGCAGCAATCTTGTCAGAAAAGGGGTCCTTAAGATGACTACTTATTTTCAGTATGTTACTGAACTGTTTAGGTGTTAATTTTTTTTCTGGATAAGAACTACATTTCAGAAAGGAGAGATTGTGCTTATGGAACGTTTACAGTGTGCTACAGTATTTATAGGCTTCTTTAATTGCCTTTAATATTTAGTTGTGTATTGAGATGTGGAATTGGAAAGTAAGCATGCTACAGTGTCACATAGGAGGTGCTTTTAGTGTTTAAAACATTTCTTGGTCTTTTCCAGATTGTTGACTGCATAAAAAGAGCATAGGGCAACTCTGCCTTGCATTAAGTCTTCATAAATGAAATCAATATTGCAGTGCTAATATTGAAATTAATCTGAAATGTTTCCTCCTTTTATCTCTTGCATTGTTATCACATAGCCCTACAATAAAAAAGGCTTCATAATTAGTCCTGCAAGATGGACGTTGAATTAAACATGACTGTTCTCTGCTTTTCATCACACTGGCAGTCTTTGCATTTTAGGAATTGCATGAAAGTGGCATGATCTATATCTTCCTCCCAATGTCCATTTGACATAAAAAAATATTTCTAGTTTGTGCCAGTATAAGCAGTGAATGAAAAGGGGGGGAAGAAGAGAAGTGAGGTAATACCATGCAGCTGAAATTACTAAATCCAAAGAACCTTAGATTCTCAAATGCCTTCATTGCAGTTGGATAGGCATGGGGTATGTGGGTGATCCAGCACTTGAACCTGTTTTTTTCTGGCATTTGGTGATCATGTCAGATTTTAATCTGGGATATGGCTCATAGTTTCACTCATAAAGGTTTTTCAAGTTGCAAGAGAAAGAACCTATAGTTTAGTGCTTCATCTTTCCTTATGGTATTTTATGTAATTCCCTGTGTTCCATAACTGTGAAGCTGTTGCTGTTAGATGGAGCTAAGGCTGACCATTTGTGTAGGGGGCAGTTTGTGTGGCCAAATACATTTTCTGTCTTAGACCACTGGCTGACCAATAGAGGAACCTCTGAGATTACAGACACTGACCATTTCTTCTATGAGGAACAAAGCAGAGATGACATCCATGTAATTGAGCCAACTTAAGTTGGTGTGTGAGCATTCAAGGTGATCAATAAACTTTTAAGCTTTTCATATGCTCGTACCAGTCTGAACTGATCCAGTAAAAGGTATCATTTACCTGATTTGTATCTCTGTGGTGTGATAAGTTTTTCACTTCTTACTTTCACAAGCAAGACAGTTTCTGAGTATGGTCCTTCAGAACAGGCTTTCCATCTCTTGGTGTACAGGATGTTGATTGAAGGAAATTTCCTATCTTCGGTGGGAATGAATATTGTCCTACTGCTGTCCTCAAGCACCACTTATTAGAGGTCCCATTGATGTTTATCAAAATTATATCTTCAATAGGAACTTATGAAAGGATATGAGTGTCTATGCTAACCCATATTCAGGAGTCCCATGTGCCTGTTGTTCATGAGCCACATGTTGCTTCAAAAATTTCCATCCATCCTTGCCCTGATATTTGCTGCAGTACAGGCTGCAGCAGAGAATAATAGGGCAAGGGGCATGAGTTTAGTAGATATAGGGAAGGAAAGAAGGAAGCTAAGGCTAAACATACACACGTACAAAAGCGCTCTCTCTCTCTCTCTCTCTCTCTCTCTCTCTCTCTCTCTCTCTCTCACACACACACACACACACACACACACACTATTTTAATTTAGAAACTGCCTTCATATCTTTCAAGAAGATTTCCCTAAATAAACAAGTAAAGTAACTCAGGAGTGGGAAGACTAAAGAGCTAAAGGCATTGGTGAAAACCAGTCATTTGAGAGAGATTAAGAGAGGGGGAAGTTAAAAGTTGGTGAGGAAACAATTATGTTTGGTTTGTTATATTCTAAGGTGCCAGATTGACCATTCTGATCTTTTCAGATTAGTTCTGCATCAACATCGTAGGACAGGCATAAGCTAGCATAAAATGAATTTGCATCTTGAGACTCCAATAACCTTAAGCAAGAAATTCCAGTCAATGTATAAAGTAGAACTATTTTATGCTACATACAATAAAGATAAATTACAGAACTTTTATGTTAATTAGATTAAAGAAAATGTGTCCCTCACAGGTTCATAACTCCAAGTTTACTGCTGAAGATCAGAACGTAAGCTAGCTGCCTACTGGAGTTTAGAAGTCCAGAGTATCTGGCTCCTGTCACAATGCCCACTTTACTAGATCACAAATTCTCTTGAAACAAACATGTGTTGCTTAGCTCTAGCAAGACTGTAGCTTAGTCATGTAGTCTCACCCATTAAAAGAGATGGCATTTAACAAGATGTTTTATTCCAGCAATCCATCAAAAACTGGAAGTGGATGGAACGGAAAAAGTGGAAGGATCCATGACGCAAAAACTAGAGAACGTTCTGAACAGTAAGTCTGGTTCACCTAGCATTACTTATTCATAGACTTCAGGTTTTATAACAAAGTCAGGCCTATTTCTTGAAATATGATGTTTGGTAAAGACAGCTCTTTCCTAATATTTATTCCCAAATCATGAATATATTTATTCCTAAATCATTATAGTGTTACAGAAAATATCAGTAGCTGTAAGATCAGGGTTCTGCTGAGAAAAAGAGGAACCAATACAGCATTTGATATCTTATAGCTGTTCTTTAAGCCTTTAAAGAAAGAATTACTAATGTTGATAATGTGAATATAAATTCTGTCAATTAAAATGAGATGCATACAGATATGCTGACTTGCAGGTATGATGCAATTTTTGAAGCATAGTTTAATAGTTTTTATTAAATTATTATCTGACACTTCACATTCTATAGAATAATTTTTAATGTAAACCATGATATGTTTTTCAAATACATAATCTTGCAGCCCTTTGTTTTTACAATATTATTTCAATATTGTGGAGTAGTAGCTGTTTAGTCTTGGAGATGGACTAAGGTTATCAAGTGTTCCTTTTGTACTATGTCATAACATTCTTAGTTATTCCCAAATAGTTTACCTTGGGTGATTATCCATTTGTATCCGATTCAAAGTTTGCAACTTTCTCTAAATTTTTCAGTACCTTGTGCATAGGTGCATATATATCATTGAACACATTTTACAGGACTACTGTTAGTTCAAAGTTTAACTTATCATCACTACAGAACATTCAAAGATTTTCCTCTGGTTCTTACTTTTTAAAAACAACAACTGAGCAGTTCCAACATAAATGAAAAAAAATGCTTTCAGAATAATATTTCTAATTATGCAAACCTATCAAACTTGAATTGATTTGCATATTTAAGTTGGAAAAAGAGCATTTTCAGTTTTAATTGAGAGTTAATCAAAGAAGCCCCTTTATATTTTTGTACTAAAAAATGCAGTACCTGACAGTATTAGAGGGAAGTGGTGGGATGGAAGCAATGGTGCTTTTGACTAATGAAATACTGAAAGGAAATTGTTTTGCTTTCTGTGATCAGATCTTTTTTTCCCTATTCAGATCTCTATGTATCCATAATTTAAAGTTTCCTAGCTTTCTACTCAAATTAGATAAAGAGACTTGGATTGAAAGATCCAACTACATGAGTTGGAGGCACAACCACTTTCACATGAGGTCAGGATGGCCAATACTTCCTGTCCCTTGCACTCTCTGAAAGGTTACAATGACCCTTTGGGCCAGCTTTTTGGGGATCTGCATACAGAGAAGGGCATGACTGGAAGTGATTTCAACCTGCACAATGGAATCTTGGGTTCCAAGCCAGTGGATTGGATCCAGAATGGCATTTAGCAGAGTTCTGCTGGAAGAATGGGATGGGAGGTAATCTTCTCAATTACATTTTCTCCCAGCAATCTCCTGTGCCTTTTGAAAAGCTGCTCTGGTGTGCTGGGGGACCTTTCGGGTCAGTATTAGAGGCAACGCCTCATTCTTCCAGAGAGAAACCTTTGCTAGATCCTGGTGCCTTCCATGAAAGGAATGGCTAATCTGGTTTCAGCCCATTGTTTATAGTTCTGACATCATGGGAAAAGTTATCTGGGGATAATGTCCATGTCCTTCAATGTGAGTGATAGTCTTACCCGATCTTCAGAGTCAAAGTCTTCAGAAGAGTTTGATTCAATACATGTGTAGTGAGAGCAAAGATTTTGCTTTCTCTAGATGAAGCCACTGAGTTATCCAGGGTAACTTAACCAAAATAATATATACAATTCAATGCTGCCAGCCTCGCTGTTCCAATTTATTAGCAAGGTATTAACCTTACTCTCACTTCTAAATACTTATTATTAATTAAAGTGGTGCAGACTCTTATTTGTTTAACATGGTAGCAGAGGCAATATAAGAAGAAAAATAGTAATTTAAATTAGAAGAAAATAAAACATTTTAGTTGCTGAAATCTTAAATGACTAGAAAAACCTCAATTCACCCAGCATTTGAAATCATACCTAAATTACATTTTTAAATAATCATCAAATTAAGAATTTAATATGATTTATGCATTTAAGATCCTGAGGATTGGCTTCTAAATAGTTGACCAGCGATATTTGACCATGTTAACCCAAACTTGAGATAAAATTGCTTGAATTCCTTCCACCCTAAAAACATTTTTAAAAAGACGTTTTCTTCAAAATACATGAAAACATCCAGAAAAAAACATTTAAATATGAAGGAATTATTTGCTATGGTGGTAATGGACAGTTATAATCAATTCCCTTTCAAGAGATTCTGTATACTCACGTAAGGAGCAGTGGGATAAATGCCCAGTATGTGCATAATCAAATTATTTTAAAAAGTTAAATTCTTGAGATTCTGCAAAAGCTCTTTTACTTTGTTTTATGTATAAAACTGTCTTCAGTGGAAGGGATGTTTCCCTTAGAGCTATATCAATAAGCACAGAACTGCATCCAGATAATTGGCTCACTATTTGAGAATATGAGCATATTCTGTGAAATCAAAATAAGCGACATGAAAGCATCCCTTCCCCTTTTTTTAATATCAGGATGGTGTGTGTAAGTGAGTGAGTGTGTGTGTGTGTGTGTGAGAGAGAGAGAGAGAGATTAAACTTGAAGCACAGCTTGAAGTTGGTTTCATGACTGCTTTTGAAAGTAGCAAGCTTTAAACAGTGATATGCACCCAATCATTTTGTCTTGGCCCTCCAAAATCTTGTATTTATAGTTTACTTGTCTGTCTTGTTGGAACGCTTCCTTCCCTACAGGCAAGGTTGGAAGGAAGGAAGTGTTTGCTCAAATTTGCAACATCTCAGCTCTCTCCATGTCAGGGTATCTGGGAGAGGAAGTTGGTTTTGTTGTGGTGGTGGTGGTTTAACCAAAGTAATTAAAAATATAGTTTATCAATATGATGAATGTAGCACTTCTGAGGATTCGCTACAGCCAGACACAAGATCCAGTTAACTTAAATGGTGTAACAAAAGTCCTGTTTAAATACGGTCTGGGGGATTTTAAATAAAAGAACTTTGCCCAACTTTATATTAGCTTTTTTGCAAAATAGATGTGTTAAAATATTTATTTCTTGTCAAATTCCTGATCCTCTTGACCACAATAAATGCCACTTGTTCTAATTGGAAGTGATAAACCATTAGTCGTTACAGAATATACTGTTTTTAAAAGCTGGTTCGGAGTAGAAAAGAGCTTTTAACTCTTAATAATAACTAGGAGAAGCCTTGTTTTGAATATGCTAATAAACTTGAAGCTTCTGGACTATTTTGATTCATATTTTAAAACTAGATTTTTCAAATGAATAAATGTTAACAAATCCCTCTGAGCAATAAATACCTTTTCTCTGAAGTTTGGAAATGTTTTGAACAGTAGATGAATAATTTTAGATAGTTTCTGTGATTAAATCAAATGCATTTAAAGGAACAGCAGATCATTCTAACTTGGCTCAATTTCACCTTATTTCATCATTTGAACATTATTTTCCTTCACCTTTTAAAATCATAAAATATTCAGTAGGCAGTTTATATTATTTTAGAAGATAGAAATTCAGCAATAATATCAACTTTGAGACATCAGGCAATTGTGGGGTGTTTTTTCTTCTTCTAACAACCATAAAATGTATAGGACCAATTCTCCTGACAAAATAAAGTTTCTTGCATCAGGGGCTTGAAGCTTCAACAGTGTGTAAACATTATTTAGATATAACAATTATTTTACAAAGGCTACTTTTAACATGAGCAGCCCACCCACAGTGTTGACGAGAGAAAATGGCATGCAAGCCACCCAGTGAGACTGATGTAATTTTTTCATCTTTGCTTAAATTATAGTCACTAGACCAGATAATGTAGAAAGTTTTTTTTTTTACAGGCAGCCATCAAAAGGGCTAAAAACATTCACTTTTTTTCTGGTAGATTAAATACAAGTCACAAGTGTTTTTTTCCCTTAAAGTAAAATATTTGCCATCTTATATACATTTATTATGAGGAAAAGGGTGAGGGCTTTTTTGTTTTGTTCATTCTGGAACCTGCTTTAGCACAGTATATTGCAATGTGAATATTACAAACTTCTAAATGTAACAAGTGAAAGTTTGAACATGTTCTCCTAATTTAATTTAAATAGTTTAAGACAGAAATTCTCAGTCACTTAAAATGGTCCTTATGTTCCTGGCTCTGAGTCTACTGAAACTAGTCAGTGTTGCTCAAAATTTTGGAAACAGAATTGGGTCCAGAGTAGAGTCAAAACTGGTGCTCATGCTAGTGACTTCTCTTTCTTGTTTTGATAAAATTCCTAAGCTGAACCATTTAATGGAAAGGAATAAGGGTACCTTTTTTGGCACATTTTCCTGTAAATTTCAGATACTGTTTTCTCTTCCCACAAAAGAGCAAATCCTAACTTAGGTTGCTATCAATGGTAATAAAATTCATGTTTATTTCATTGTATTCTGCTGTAATGAAAGAAATACATTAAATAATGATCAAATTGCTTGTAAGGCATAGCTAGAACTATAAAATGTAGCTCTGTAGCCAAAGCAAACTCTAAAGTCACCACAATGAATTTAAAGGTCTAGGAGCAAAAGTTGCTTTAATTATACTGTGGTTTCCGCTATGTTAAAACACTAAGCAATCAACACTTATAAAATATTATTTTCAGTACATTTGTAAAAAAGAAAAGAAATTTTTTTTCTATTACAACTTTAATATAACATTTGTGTTTGTTATTGTAGCTGTAATCTATCACTATATTAAGCATGACAAATCTATTGATTAAATTAAGAACAGGTTACTTTGCTCTGCATCATATGCAACTTTTCTTTTCTTTTTTTCAAAGGAGCAAGTAATACTGCAGATACCTTGTTCCAGGAGGTTTTGGGTCGCAAAGACAAGGCAGATTCAACAAGAAATGCTCTCAATGTTCTCCAGCGTTTCAAGTTTCTTTTCAATCTTCCACTGAATATTGAAAGAAACATTCAAAAGGTATTTGATAATTTAAAATACAGTATACATGAGATTATATTATCCACAAAATTACAATACGTTTTTAAATGAATCTTGTTTTTTTTTTTTTTAAGGGAGATTATGATGTAGTCATTAATGACTATGAAAAAGCAAAGTCATTATTTGGGAAGACTGAGGTTCAAGTATTCAAAAAATGTGAGTGTTTTTGTTTAAAAAAATGTTTACATTAATTGTAGTTTTAGGGGAAGATTGATCATGCAGAACAAACTGAGGAGTCCTATGTCAGCTTTATCTTCTGTTAATGCCAAACTTTTTGCAACATTCAGAATATTTACTTAATATCTCTCACAAAATTTCTATTGCAGAAATGTACACTATTTTGCACTGTATATAATAGTCCTTTTCACATTATGTGACATGAAACGGGTGAAGTTGTGTGGGATGTGTTTTGGGGGAATATTTATTTTAAAACCAAGTTCAAGAGTTGCAGTCTAGAATTTTGTAATTAATACACAACTTTCAAGGCAAGAATTAAAATATAAATTGCTCATGTACTTAGACGGTGTGCAGGAGGAGGTTCTAAATCCTAGTACAATTTTTCTCTAACGCTCTTAGTATTGTTGTATATTAAATGTGTTTTTATGGACTGCGCAGTATATATTCCTAGATCTATAAATAAAGTGTCACTTTAACATTGAAACAGAATGAGATGAAATCAGTGATAACATAAATTAAAAGGCTTTGACTGAATAAGTAAGAGAAATTCCAGATTCATGTTCCAGTGAAGACTAGACAGGAAGACTGAGACCTATCAACTGCAGTTGAGGAAGAAAGTGTTATCAAGGTGAAAGTAGTATATTCTGCAGTTTTGACTAATAGAAAATATAGGTTAAATAGACTAAACTTTAGCTTTCTACAATTTACATTCATGAGATTTTATGCTAAGAAAAACAAAAATGTTTCTTTTTTAAAAACCACAGATTATGCTGAAGTAGAAACACGTGTCGAAGCATTACGGGAACTACTTCTGGATAAATTACTTGAGACCCCATCAACATTGCATGACCAAAAGCGCTATATCAGGTGATCTTTTAATGTTTTTGATCTTTTATTAGTTCATTCTATAACGGGAGAATTTCCCTGATAATACTTTTACATCATGGGAAACATTCTGACCTACAGATGTAATGGCATAATCTCTGTATTTTAGATCCAGAGTTGCTCCTCCACAAAGGGAAGGGGTCATTCCATTGGCAAAAGAAAGTAGGGATCCAGTGGAGGCTCCTCTCCCTGCTGGAGGAAGGGGTGGAGAAGTTTTGGCTAATTCTTTATTGCCCCGTATGATGGCTTTGCCCGATGAGATAATATTTTCAGCTATTGCAAAGATATGTCTTTATTAAGAAATTTGTATGCATTTTAGGGTATTGGGCCTCCTGAACTACTTTTAGGTATAACTCATAACATATGGGGCTGAAATCTATGCCATTTTATGTACAGCTATGTCCTGAAACACAACATATAAAATCTTGCACTATTTTAGTGTGGTCTACACAAATTAGACACCTTCAAAGAGTCCTTGCCTTCACCCCAGTATGTACTGTTTACATGATAAGGTACATAGCTGATACTAATGCTATTTTATGTAGAAATGTGTCCTACATATAAAATACTAATAACTTTACGTAGGCCTCTGAAGATAAGTCACTCTTTTTGCTTAAAAGGTACTTGAGTGAAACCTGTGCCTTTTTATTTATTTTTACAAAATATTGCCATACCCAAAGATTAGGGCTATAATTATTTTAATGCACCTTACCCAAATTGGATGACCTCAAAGAACTTCCCTTTAGTGTATAGCATAAGGTTTATGGCTGAAGCCTATTACATGTGATGTGTCAGTGTTCTCTGACACATGGAATAGGTCATTGGCCATGCTGGCTGGGGGATGATGGGAGTTGAAATCCAACCATCTGGAGGGCACCAAGTTGAGGAAGGCTGAAACGTACTATCTGGCATAATTTTAGGGAGGGAGCATACCTCTGTGCTAGAGCACATGCTTGGCATGCAGAAAGTCACAGCTTCAATCCTTGGCATCTCCTCTTGAAAAGTATCAGGTAGTAAATGGTACAAAATACTTCTGGCAGAAATTTTGGAGAGCCACTGCTAATTAAAATAGCTAGTACTGGACTAGATGAACAAATAATTTTGGCCTGGTATAAGGCAGCTTTATGTGTACCTCTTTCAGGGAGGGAGTCTAAAGAACTGAGTTAAAGAGATGAAAAGATTAAAAATGAAGGAATCGTCAGATCAGCACAGCATCCAGTAGAGAGTTCTTTAAGAACACAAGAGTGAAATAATCTGATCTTAGAAAAATATGTAAAGTCCCTAAGATCAGTCTCTATACCAGAGGACTGGAAAGTAACTAATGTAACACTAATTCTTAAAATGGCATTGTAGGCATTCAGGAAATTACAGACCAGTTAGTGACTAAAGGTAGCATAAATAAGCATAGAGAAGAACAAGTCCTGCTGAAGAAAAACTAGCATGGTTTCTGGAAAAGTGAGTCTTGACTCACTAACCTTTTGGAGTATCAGGAAGCATGTGTATAATGGTCTAGCATACATTTTATACTTGGACTTTCGAAATGTTTTAATTATGTCCCTTGCCAAAGGGTCCCAAGTAAACTTAGCAGTCATTGAGTAAGACGATGGGTTCACGTAATGGGATTGATAATTTGTTAAGGAACAGGAAGAAGAGAATAGGAATAAATGGACTGTTCTCACAATGCAAGTAAGAACTGGGGTCTTTGGAGGATCTGCTTTGGGACAAGTGCTTTTTAATTTGTCTCAGGAACTCTGGCTCGTCTCTTCCCCAACAAGTAAAGTCATAACCCAACAACAAAAGGGCTCACATAATGCGAAACAAACCACAAATGGAAGGTCCATGGCTTGTTTAGCCACTGTGACTTGTAGCATATATCAGCAGCATGCACCAGCACACTGAATCCACAATAACTCACAATTATTATTTTTTTAAAAAAATGTGGGTTATCGTGATTTGTGAACCAGGCTGTTACCTTATCAGATAGGCAAAACTATGATGTGCTACTAGACTAAACCAGGAATGTTCTACAAGATGTAAAACCACAGAACATTGAATAACTGAAGTGCATGTTTAGTAATACATCATTATATATATAAAAAGTCTAATATATGCTTATCTTCATTTATAGTATTTGTCAGGTGGAACTGTGAAATCTCCTTTATTAGGGCAGGAGGGACGTTGATCCCTCACAACTAGTATTCTGGACACAGTGTGGTTGCTTCTCATTCCCATTGGCTGTATATACGGCAGCGAGAGTACGGAGAAACAGCTTTGTCTCTTATAGCTCTCAGTTTGGGGAGAGCTTACTAGGGTCAAAGATCCCATTCCTGTTGCAGGGGAGCAGGGGCTCCTGCACCCCATTACCACATGCGTTATGTATGGTGTGACACATGTGCTCCTCTTAGACAGTTATCTGCACAGATGTCTGTTAGTTCTTCCCCCTCAATAAAGAAGTGAAAAATTGCAACATTTGGCTCTCCTAACCAATGGATGTTTGCATCACAGGTTATATCAGCCTTCCCCAACCTGGGGCTCTCCAAATGTTGTGGGCTTCAACTCTCAGAATTTCTGACCATTAGCCATGCTGGCTGGGGATGTTGAGAGCTGGAGTCCAAAACATCTGGAGGCCACCATGGTTATGGAAGGCTGAACTAAGTTACGAGCATGACATCAGGAAGCTTTTCCTTCATACAACAGGATTTGCCTCAGGTTGAGCATCTGAATGAGGGTCCTGTGTACATCCTCTCTCCGTAACCTGTGAGGATGGATAATGAACAAATGTTCTCTTGCCAAACACTTTCTAACAGCTCGGCTTGCTTAGGCAACTGGGGCTGACACAGGAGCATAAAGAATGTTTCAGTGGCTTCCCTCTTTCTCTCTCCATGGGAGGTATAGGGGAAAAGAAGAGGCTGCACAGCTGAGTGAAATGGAAAGATGCAACTAGGCCGAGCAGACAGGGGGAGGTGCTGCACCCCAAGTCTCTGTATGGTATCTAGAAGTATATTTTACAATAACTATTTCTCTTTATCTCCTTCTACAAGGGATCGGATAAATTAGATTACATTGCCTTTTCAGCTTTTCATTGAAAGGATAGAAACCTTGAATACTTGTCAGAGTTAAAGAAATGTGTGCTGGCTTAACTATATCCTTTTATTTATATTATGCCAAACCCCTGAACATCCATCTACTTAGAGAGGACGTAATGAGGCTTAAAACAATTCAGTTTGCTTTGGTATGTTACCAGGATACGAGTACTAGCAGTTCTCTTTCCCCCTCTTTTTTCCTCTTCATTACTGTGCATATGCAATAAGGGAATGTCATTAGTTTTGATCCCAGGACCTGAGGCACATAATAATAGAGCAAACTTAAAAGTGTAAGTCTGATCATTGCCCAGTTGGGGGAATGTCTAAGAATCCAATGTGCATCAGCTTGAGTTGTATTGAAGACAGGCAGGATAGAGATGCAATAATGATGTAAACAATAGTTTACTGCAGCCTATTCTACTGTCTGCTTGGGAAATAGTGTAGTGGTGTTAGTGCAAACCCATAAAAAAGGCCATGCTGTAAAAAATATGAGTCTACAGTAGCACAGTGGAATGAAAAAGAAATTAAATTGAATCATCATAAGCCCATTGTATCTCCATCACTGGACAATTTTCTCATTTTTCAAATTCAAATTATTTGTATTGATAATTGCACAAGCACAACAGCCTGTAGCAAGCTACTAGTGAAGGGTTTGTTTGTTTATTGTATTTAGAAACTTAAAGCTTTGTAAATACGATGTTTTTTGAAATGGCTGAACGTTCGTATTTGTAACCAATCTTGCTCTCCAAACACCTGAGATTGGCTGCCTTTTTTTAATTCTTGTTGGGATCAGGACCTGCATTACTCTGAAGTCTAAAAAATAGAATGGTATGTTTTGGCTGCAATCCTGCACCCACTTAACTGGATAGTAAGCCGCATTGAATTCAGTGAGACTAACTTTTAAGTAGATACGCCTAGAATTGCACTGCCAACTATAATTTGCTATGGGTCCACGTCTTCAGATGCAGTGCTATCCTGAGGTGCAGGTATAGATTCACACTGGTTTTGGGGTTTGGGGATGATGAACGTTGACATCAGGAAATGAATTGTAGAAACTATAGATAGTGCTAAATGTGTTATTAACAGTAGCCATTCACAAAACAGTTGCTTTTAACACATCATGGCATTCATTAGCTAATTAACACATTGAGTAAAGTAAAACACCATGCAGCTCAGGATAACACTACATATATCTGATGGGTTTTACTGGGCTTTAGTCTTTGACAGCTTATGCAGTAATAAATCCAGTAGTCGTTAAGGTACTACAAGGCTATTTGTTGTTTTTCATTGACTCTTTCAGTCTTAGCATTTTGAGCTAAACATTATGGCTTAGCATGTCATGCGAACCATTCCTAGCCATGGTTGTTATGCTACATGAAAAAGCAAGGCCACAAGCCTTAATGTGCCTGCTCTGTATGTGGGCCTCTGTATGTAGAAATGCAGGAATGGCATGCCATGTGTAGTCTGTGTCATATCTGAGTCCTCATTTCTTCAATATTCTAATTTTACAGATACCTTTCTGATCTCCATGCAGAAGGGGACCCAGCATGGCAATGTATTGGTGCCCAGCATAAATGGATTCTGCAGCTTATGCACAACTGTAAAGAGAGCTATGTTAAAGAACAGAAAGGTAAATGTATTTCTGTTCTAGAGAAGCATCTCTACTTGATTTCACTGAGGAATATGTGTTTTCTTTTAATTTGGGCAGTTTTCTGTTTCTTTGGTGCATCTTATGGCTAATTCATATATCACATTTTTAATGAGGTTATATGTAGAATTGAGCTCATGGCTACCTGTATTTGCCACTACAAGAAGGAGTCAGGATTTTTCTTTTTGTGCCCAGTACAAGCTCTGGTGGCTGACAATTTGTTCTACTATCTCCCCTGCCCTTTCCAGTAGCAACAATATCCATCTACTACTTTTATTGCCATCCTTTCTCCTTGTAACCAAGACAAACAGTACCTGCTTAATGGAGAAGGGAATTTGATTTCACTTTGAGTTGAGTAAGTTTATAGACATCCTGTCTGCAAGATGGTACCATAACTAAAGGCCTGAATAAAGCGTGCAGAGTCTGATCCTGGTTTCAGATCTTGTGTAGTAAGCAGGGGTTAAATCAGTTTCCCAGTTCAGGTATCAGGAAACTGTGGATTGATGAAGTTACAACATCAGCACTGAAGCTTGGCTTGCAATGGAGTGGTGATGTGTGGAGGAACAATGGGTTAACTTCTCCGATTGCCCAGGAAAAGGTAAGGCCCATGTCATAGATTTTCAAGTACTCTATTGGTCTCAGGCTCCTCCTTGCCAGTTCATTTCTTTTTTTTGTCCAGGAAAGAGCTATTTTTCTTTTCCCCTCCCAAAAAAATAAGTTACTTCTGTTATTACTATCATTCTTCTGGCTACAAAACCTTTTCTAGCATCTCCTTCTTAAAAAAAACCATGAAAAACACACACCTTTCTTTTGGTTTTTATTTTTTCTTCTGTTCCTTTTTCACCCTTCCGCTGGTGAAGAAATCATGCTCTAAAGCTACAGTTAAACACGAAGTGCTTACTCGTGTGAGGTTAGTCAGAAAAACCCAGGGGGGGAAAAGAACACAAGTATCCTCATCTCCTGCAAGGAGTGCTTTTTTGCTGATGACACCCAAGATGATTGACCCTGAGATATCCAGCTTGCCACCTCATGCCACCTGCTGAGTCTTCCCAAAACAGATCAGGAAAGCTCCAGGCCAGCTGTACGTCAGGGTGCCTCTGTCAGCCAACCACGCCACCTTCTCCTGAGAAAACATGCAGCCTGCGATTTGGTTTGATTCAGGCCCAGAAAGGATGAGAGGGGGCAGCGGTAACCCAAAGCCAGACCTGCAAAACAGCGAGAATGCTTAATGGTTCCCTCCCGCCCCCAAAGAAGTCACAACAATCTAGACGGGCGGTCATTTTGGAAAGCAGTTTCAATTTCTTCCAGTAGGAAGAAGCTATAATTTTCTCCACATCTTCTAATCTGCACCAATAATGAACATTTTCAAATCACTGAATCCATACTTTCCCAATTCACATCGTAGTGCTAGATAGTTTGACTGATCGTTTAATAGATAAGCAAGCTCTAGAACAGGCTGTGCATAGAAGCGTACTCATAACACACACACACACACACACACATCTGGTTCTCCTCCTCCTCCTCCCAGTCCTAAAAACAGAAAAAGACTTCTAACTCAAAAGGACTTGGCCCAATCCCTAGTCACCATTCCCCTGCACACTCTACGGAAGGTTCTCCTGACCCACACTCTGTAATCACGGGGCGACCCACTAGGCCACACTTTACTACAACCGACCATACCCAGATAGTGATTTTTCCTTGTCTTCCCAACAGGAGGTCAACTCTGAAGGGGAAGAAGGGGAGCGGTCAGACATAGGACCTTTCATCTAATAGATCGACTTTATACCCTTGTTGTCCAAAGCAATTGTCTCCTTAGATACTCAGCCAACAGAACCAGAGAAAAAACAACCAGCCAGAGGAGCTGTGATGTTCTCAGAACCTGAGTAAACCACCAGAGTGCAACCCTTTCCTAACTCTTTGAAAAAAAATTAGAGAGGAAGAAGGGCACTAATATAGCACAAAAAGTTTATGCACTTCTACAAGGTGTCATGAAAGAACTTAAAACGCTCCTGTGGTGGCACTCTTGTCAGGGGCAGTCATCTTAAAGACACTCTCCTTAAAGATCAGGGAGAAAGAAGGTCTGATGTAGCATTAAAGAAAACTCACGAAGCATCAGCCCTAGCACTGTAGACATCAGCAGTTTCTTCATACTTCGCTAAAGCTACTTTGCAGTGGATGGAGGTTATTATAAACAATAAAGACTTAAATCAGGCTACCTTAGAGAGAAGATTACTTAACCTCTCAAAATCTTTTGCCTTCTTAGCAGGCGCCACACAGGATCCACTTCAATTTAACGCATGCTCCATGGCAGCCACTGCTGTGGCTCGGCATTCCATCTGGCTTAAGCACTGGAACGTAGATATTGCTTCTAAAGGAAATCTCTGCTAAACCATCTTCTTCCATCCAATCCGCCAAAAACGGATGCCAGCCATCCCAATGCCAGCAATCCCAAGTTGGGAGGGAAATTCCAGCATTTCCTCCCAGCACCAATGTGTCCTTGACCGCAACTTGGAAAAATTCAAATTCTTTCAGTTGACTTTATAAAATTGACACATGCAGATGCCTCCTTTCGTAGGAGGGTACTCCAGAAGGTAATAGTATTACAATAGACTTAATAAATTGTAGAGTGGGTAGATCTTCTCATTCAAATTGGTAGTTCAGTTTAGGATATCCCATTGTGGAATGCTTTCCTCACACCAAAGTGGAGAAAGGAACATTTGTACTGGCTGGAAAGGTTCCTTTCGGGTTGGCATACTGAAGGCATCCCAACCACACCCTTATCTTTCATTGAGTCTATACATACACAGTTTTACAGCAGCTGACCTCTGTGCTTTCAAGCTTGTCCTTTTCCTGTGGAGCTCTAGCCAGTTATTCTTTTAGATGTGATAACTCTCTTAATATTAATCTGCATGACCTTCTGGTCCGTGTTATGACTCCACCTGGGAGAGTTTCAGCTTTTCTCTGTTTCTGAACTGCAACCATGGACAGAACTGGCAAGGAGGAACCTGGGACCAGTAGAGTGCTTGAAAATCTGTCACATGGTCCTAGCTTTTCCCTGGGCAGTAAGGGGAGTTAACCCATTGTAGGATGCCTTCTGCACACCAAGGCAGAAGGAACCTTCTCAGTAAATACCAACGTTCCGTTTATTGACCCAAAATCATTACACATGAACCAGGGTGGAAACTCCCTGTATTGGTATACATGGCAACACTTATTTCTCCTATGATAGTGTGGGATTGCTGATCTGTCTGTGATCTCTGCTTCTCTCTCTTTTCTCTCATGGCAGTATGAGAAGCAAAGAGTTGAAGCTGACTCCCACCCCCAAATTGTAAGCACAGCAAACATGCAAAATAGTTCGGAAAGTTGTTTTGAGGACATCTGTAGAGAACACTCAAATTAATCATAGACATGTTTGAGATCATGCTGGTTCCTATGGAAAGTTTTAAGCACTTTTGCAAGATTTTTGGCTTTGAGAGAGAGAAGCAGATAATCTGCTATGACTTGGGTTGGGGCATATTTCTCAAGCAAATTATTAAATTCTTTTCTATTCTTGTAGCAAGGCTATATGTTACATTTTAGTGCTAACTTACCAGTAGCTGTGCCTAAGTGCTAGGAAATAAGACTGATCCTTACCGTTTCTTCTCGTCTACTAGACTTCTATTCACCTTGCAATGAATGATCTATCTTTGTTTGATCAGACAGGCCAACATGGCCCTATGTCAAAGGAGCCTTTTCAATTTGTTATCCTAGCAGCTGGTTCTCCTCTGTTGCCTTTGCGTACTGTACATCTGGAAGAAGGCCTCTTGCAGCTGGGAGCTATTTCATGTCTAACCCACATCCCCCGTTCCTAATAGAAATATTCTTTTAACAGTGAATATCAAGTGAAGCCTTAATGCAATATCTGAAATTAAAATATGAATCATAACTGAACTTGGCATTTGTTTCTAGAGTCGTCATCAGCTTAGCAGAGTTTTAACAACTTTTGAGGTAACTCTAATACCTTCTTAAAATGAAATGAACCTGACTACCAGTGCATAGTTATTTAAACCTGTGTATTGTATTCAACTTTATAAAAGTATAATAGGAAAGCTAGGCAAAGTTCAGCACTTCTAAACTGGGCGCTTTGGCTTGAAATCTACAGAAGAGCATCTGCCTAAGCCCTGTTCAGATAAAACCAGTTCGAGTTACTCTGAATTGCAAGCAGCTCAATTAAAACTTGCAATCAAAAGCACAGAAAGCATAAATGGATTTGCTCCTTTCAGTGGGTTTATTCCATTCCATATTAAGGGATGTCAAAATACGTGCAGATTCACGGATTAGTCACTAGCTTCACACCAAAATGAAACAAACTGTGCACTCTTATTGCTTCCCAGAATTTGGGTTCCGTAGAGTAAGTTCACTTTGCAGCCATTTGAATAGGGTCCAGGATAGTTGCTTACCACTTCTATGTTGGAGGGAAAGCAGCAGCAAGTGAAGCCACAGCTGAGTAGCTGGATCCTCCCTCTCCCACCCCCTATTTTTAGCTGCTGTAACCAAAGAGGATGCTTCATACACAGCACCTAAAACTGCAACTGTTTCCGACAAGTGAGGCAACATTGTGTAGCTTATCTTAAAACAAACAGGACCATAAAACACATTTACTGCAATGTTTTGCTAATATAGAGAGGGGAAGAAGAGAGGCCTGCTCGTTCAAAAATAGCACAACGAACATGGATGGCTGTCGTTGCCACAGCAGCTTCCCCAGAGGGCTAGAGCAGAAGCATTGGTGTGAGGGCCACTTGCATTGGCCTTCAGCACTGGGACATAGGTTGTTCCCTTGGCACTGGCAGAGAAGCTTAGTCAAAATCCTAAAATACGGTGGGGCTGTTGGTTTCCTAGATCTTTCTTTTTTGTATTTTATTAAAAGATATTAAAAGGGTTTCTTTTTAAAAAATTGCTCAGTGATTCCTTGGAATTCTTTTCAATACTTGACTATTTTTTGTGTTAAATATATGCCTCAATCTTAAGTTTTCGAAGGACCGCTTATACCACAGAGAGGCTTGTGGGTCAGAATCTGTCCCTTAATTCCGAGTCTCTATTCTGAAGTCTGTATCGGTGACGAAAACTTTTAGGAGGGCACATTCAGGATCATACTGTTCACAAAGAAACACCGAAGGAACTAACTCAGAAACAATCTAAATATTAATGGCAAGTTTTACTTCGACGTAGTTCATACAAAATCTGCTGAATGTTTTTTGTTTGTTTGTTTAAGCCTTTTTTGTTACTACAGATATGTTGAAAACGCTGCATTGGATCCAGACTTAGTCATACCCAATGAATCAATGGGACAAGCTGTTGATTTCAACGGGTCTGTTCCACGTATGACTAAATCTGGACCAAACACACCATGTTCAGTATAAAAAAAAGTCTTAAAAATCTAAAGCTATGTCCTACCTGTTTTAAATGTCTTGCAAAAAGTCTTTCTCATGTCACCTGAAAATAACAAGTAATTGTGACAGCAAAATGTTTACTAAATGTAGGGAACTCATAAATGCATTTTTATATGTACTTCATAAGTGGTTCATCTTAGTTTCTAAATATAGAGAGAATTCTGAGAACAAACAGGACATTTTAAAATGTATTGTTGATTCAGGTTAATTTTAAAGGAACTTCCTTAATTTCTTGCTTCGGCAAATTGAAAGTCTTCTGTGTGGCGTGTTTGAAAGGAATCCTATCCTACTTGTGTTGGTGCAGGCTTTAGGCGCTGCCTGTTTGGTCAACAAGCAACAGTGGGTGGTCGGGCTGTAGCACAGGACAAGGGCCTGCTGTGCACAGGAAAAAATGTTCAAAGGTGTTTAAGGGCGGTAAGGAAGTCTGCTGCCCTTCAGAGAATCCAACAGCCATAGATCAGTGTTTCTTCTCACTATTGTAGCCTTTGTGAGAGACCCCTATATGGTGCACAAAGGAAGAGAAAATACTGTAACATCATTACCTTGTGACACATCTGGACATCTTTCATTAACTTTACATACAGATCATATAGTCCTGCTTCATAACTTTGTAATGACATTTTCATTTTATCTGACAGATTTTCGTTTCTGTAAATGAAGATATCACAGATAAGAGAAACTATACTAAAATCAAGATATCAAATAATTAATTGGAAGTGGTTGGTTTTTTTGTCTTGAAGACAGATAATATTACATGCCAGAATTAAACCACAGTCATCAGCTTTCATCAACCAATTTGTGTCTCATTTAACTTAATTGTACAAATAAGGCTGAGTTGAAGGAAGAAGTTGCTATTGATGCAGTGCAAAAATAGTCTGGAGAAAACAAAATTGTACCCAAATGTTTGTGCCACCCTTCTTTAAAAATTGAAGTCTTAAAGTCTTCCTGCTAAAACAATGCTTCTACCAAATTTGTACATACGCACACTCTCACGCTCTTAATGGATGCAATCAACAAACGTTTGAGGTGGCAAAGGTCTTGAGATTAATATGTCGTTGGCTTTAGATTAATTTTAAAGAAATTGTATTGTACTCTAGCTGCATACAAGTATGTTTAGTGGTTTGTGTAAGTGTGCAGTTAAGGCTTTGTATTGAATATACTTCTATATAGGTTGTAAATTACAGTCTCTAAATCCCATTTCAAGTAATAAATGAAAAACTTAAAAATAATCTTTTTAAGGTATGCATCAACATTGTTTGAGATCAGCTGACTGGCACATTATTTGTAGACATATATTTTACTATATTTTAAATCTCGTCTAGCACTTTTCAATTATACTTTTGTATAGAGAACTCTCTCTCTCTCTCTCTCGTTTTCACACATGAAGACTATCATAATGCCCTCTCTTTCAGTATATTGTGAACTCTAAGATCTTCTGTCAATGCTTGTGGCGTTTCTTGAATAGTTAGTTCAAATATTTTTTTTCTGAATTTAGAAAAGAAGAACTTTGTACCTATATTCCGTACTTTAAATAGCTTTGTGCAGTTTCAAATAGCCACGCTTTTGCTTTTTGTTCTGAGAGAGAGTGATGTTTGAATACTGATTAGTGCAGCAACTTTCTTTTCCAGGCTGCAGTGTGTAGTCCTGAAGCGCTATCTCCTGGACAACCCAGAAAAAAGCCAGCATTGCTAATGCACTCCAGATGTTCATTAGTCCTGAGGGTATATGTGCTGTTGTAGCTCTCTGCTCCTGTGTTGTACTTTCTTGTAATGCTAGACAACCAATTAAGAAATTAGTTTCATGTTAAACTTTCTTTTCCTGGTACTATTGCAAGCTGATGATGTGGTTCCTACTGGAACAAGAGAGTATTCTTTGCCCTGTTTTCTATTATTGGTGAATAAACAAACCATTGTGGCTTTTGGGCCATTTAGTGTATTCATGCTCTCATCATATCAGTCTACTATCAGGCAAGCTTTTATAACGGATACTGCAACAGGACCACTTTTTTAGCTCGTGTATTTTCTGCAATAATCATACCAGTGTACTATGCCATCATTTTTGGCGGAAATACAAGAAATCCTTTGTACTTGGTACAGTGCATAAATAAGAAATGCTTTTCAAAATACTTTTCTCACTCTTTCCTGTATAAATAGCAGCTAAGTCTTAAAGCATGCAATGCAAGATGAACATTCGGGTGGGGGGGAATTAACTTCTACTACAATGTTTAAGATGTGAATATGCAATGAGAGAGAGAGAGAGATGACATAATTTTAGAATATGAAGAAGTGCATTTCAGTTAAAAATACTCATGCCAACTGAATAATTTTGTTTTGTCTTGCTAGTTTCTTCCAGCAATTTCAGGAAATTTACAGATTATTTGGCTTAGTTTGAAGATACTGAGCCAAAACCATATGTATGTAAAAGGGAGTGATTCAAAGCATTTAGAATTTCAACAGGGTTTCTAGAATACCCTTGTGAATTTTGGGTTGTGGGGGGGGGGGGATCATAATTAGTATGCTTTCCTTTTTGTTTGTTTGGTTTGGTTTTCCTGTTTAAGAGAGGTTAGGTTAACACTACTTTAATTAGTTTAAAAGTCATTCTGCAAATATTGGTTGAATGCCCACACTCCCACTATTATACGTCTGCAGGAGTAGATGTATTTTTTCAAGTGTTTTTGGAAATTATATATTTATTACTTTTTTTCCCTTTACAGTATAGGTGCCTGGTTTTTCTCTTGAGTGGGATTTTGCTCAGTCTTGCAGTTAATCACTTGTCTAGGGTGAATAACAATTCCTTTTGGGTAAGCAGCTTACTTAGGCCATTGCTTAAATTACTCTGTGAAACAGGCGAATGGGTGGTCAGACTGGGAAATTGTTTATCATTGCCTAAAAGACTGTGTGCGCCATTAATTAAGTACATATTGATAGTATTTAACAAATTAAAGACCATTAAGATTAAATGTTTTGCAGTATGCTTTTTCAGCCAGGATTTAGAGTATACATAAAGTAGGATTGTAGTACATTTCCACGAAAAATGGGTTTCTGTTCATAAGTCCCCCCCCCTTCCGAGTAGTTGAACCAGTACTCCAAAACAGTTGACCGGCTTATCAGAATCTTCAAATGACCCCAAAACCTTAAAGCTCCCTGTTCCAGTAATCACTGAAAGAGCTAAATTGCTGTGATGGTGCAGGCATGTATTTTATTTGCATGTCTTTGCTGTTTATGTATAAAATGGGGTGAGGCCTTTTTTAAACATGAAATGCAGTGTATAGGTAAGGAAGGTGAAACCCTGTACCTTCTCTTATTTTAACTTGCTGCACTCTAGTCCTTCAATAAATTTTCTCCTTGGCCAAGCTCACTTCTGATATTGGAGGTGGGCTGGGAGAAAATTGCTTGAAGCAGTGGAGGATATATCCATCACTGCCACCCACTGTTATGTGACCAGCCCAGATACATGAATAAGTGTACATGCTGTCCCATCGCATACCTAGGACTCAGCCCCCTGATGCGTCTTTGGGGAACATACATGTCCTTCTGTCTTCCAAGTTGAGACATCTATTAAGTAGAAAGATATCCTTTTATTTCTGTCATGTTTCGAGATAAACTGTTTCTCGTGGGAAGTTGCCTTTACACATGAAATTAACAAAGAAAATGAAAATATTGCTACCAGCATTCTTCAACAATGGCAGTGTGTTATACATGCACACATATGCCTATCTGAAATGATATAAGATAATAATTTGAAACATTAGAGAAATCCAAAGAACGAACAGCCTGCAAACATCCACATTTCCTAATATCTAATGCTCTATGCCACACAAATTATTTGTTTTCTTCAAAGTAATGTATTATCAAAAGCTTTAGAGATAACCTGTACAATGCCTGGGTTTCTCTTCTAGAACATGTAAAAAAGTGTACATTTGCAAAGGAACTGAACAGCTTCAGAATTGCAATCCTAAAATACCCTATAATGCAGTACCCAAATCACTTTGGAGAGAAGCTAAGAGAATCCAATTTCAAAAAATTTTAAACTGTAATCTAGATGGGCCATAAGAAGAATAGTAGAGTTGGAAGGGGCCTATAAGGCCGTTGAGTCCAATCTCCTGCTCAGTGCAGGAATCCAGTTTAAAGCATATCTGACAGATGGCTGTCCAGCTGCCTCTAGTGTGGGAGAGCCCACTACAGAGAAGAGATATGGGAGTATACAGGTGAAACAGTGGAGCAATTATTCTGAAAATGGTATTCTGAATCTGTATTGATTGAAGAAGATAGGCGGGAAGAGGGGAATGCAGCTAAAAATGGAATGCAATAATCCGGCAGGGTCTTGCTATTTACTGTGTAATCTGTACAGCACCATGTACATTGATGGTGCTATATAAATAAATCATCATCATCATCATCATCATCATCATCATCATCTATGGGGGTGCATAAGGGAATGGGTGCATTTTCATGATGTTGAGAGATAGGTTTTAATGAGACTTAGCTTGGTGGGAAGAAGGCAAGGGATAAGGAGGCACAGGTTGCATTAAGTTTCCAGTAGTAATATTAGTTCAGTTGCAGTATATTAAGGGTAGTTTTTTAGTGATGAATTTCTGAAGTAGTTCACGGGTTTACAAAACTGTATTCCCATTTGCACCTACACTTATGCACCTAGAGCCAAACTTTACACACATAAAGGATATCTTGGTTATTCTTTAAGAACTTGACAGCTCATATGAATGGATCTACAAGAGCTCTGTATTTCCTCTAATTGCAGAGAGGAGTGCCAACAAAATCTGAGCCAAAACGGGGCCATTGAGAAACAAGAAGAAAGTATTAGCATACTTTGGGGGAGTCCTGAGGTTTGCAGAAGTACAGTAAATCTATATTGTAAACCAGTTGTGTTGTGAAAGCCACTGCTTAGTTCCTCCCAACTGTGCTCTGAGTGAATATCCCCAAATTTCCCACTGTTTCTTGGCCTGATAATCTTACATGTAATGTTAAATATTTTCTGCCCTTGTTCCACCATTTCCCCAAGGAGCCAGGGGCACCTTTGTTTCCAATTTTACCTTCTTTTGAGGTAGGTTGGGCCAAAGTGACCCTTTGAATGTCATGATTGAAAGGAATTGAACCAGTCCATTGCTGATGTTCTGTGGCAGGGGTAGGCCAAAGGTACATTTGGCAATTTGAGATATTGCCCTGGGTACCACCACAAAAAGCTTCCATGGGAGGTGTGGCAAAAGGACAAGTAATCTGCCCAAGAGACTGGGTACAAGGCAGAGATGGAATCTGATCCCCAACACACTAAATAACTCCTTTGAACCCAGACTTTTCAGCACTAACAAAAACGTATTACACAAAATGGGTTAATTTTTCTTTTTTTAAGTGGGAGGTGTAGGGTACCTTGGTGGACATCAAGAAAGGTGTCCAGGAGCACATTGCTGCCCATGGCACTATATTACCTACCCTTGCTCTATGCACACAATGACCCGTTCAGAAGACACCTTAAAACACGGCTTTAACTACAGTGGTTCAGCCAGAAAGCCAGGCCATGTTCAGAAGACACCTTAAACCACGTCTTTAACCACAGTGAATAAGGCAAAAAGCCTTAGTCACCGTGGTTAAAGCTATGGTTTAAGGTGTCTTCTGAATGGGGCCAATGTATAAATTAGATAATTGTGTTATCTGCCATTACAGCCGCCTTGCTTTGGGTGGGGGTGGAGAATCAATTTGTATTTGTTTCCAGTTTATGGCAGATTGTCCGGATTCTCTAAGTGATGCTTCCTGTTATGAGAATACTGCATCAAGCCACCAAACATGTTTTGTATTAGGGGAAAAGCCATTTCCCAAATAAGTCATAATATTTGTAACTGCAGTGTGGTATTGTCAGTGCACATGTGTAACTGGTACTTTGTGGGTGTAGGTTGTGACCCAGTTTTTCCTCCCTCTTCAACCGGGTTTTGTTAATTGCTCAGACATGCAGCACTATTGAGTATTTTTTTAAAGTTATTCTGAGGTTGTGAATTCCCCTGCTTCACCAACCCAACTGCCTAATGCAACTTTATAGAAGGCTGCATACTAGATGCTCTAGCACCCCAGTACTTCACTGTCCAAGGTTTGCTTAAATGTCCTTCTGTGGTCCCATAATTTAGGGTAGAGGGGTGGATTTTCTCTGCTACCTCTCACCCAATTCCGTATTGCTTAATTCTATACTTCATATCACAAAAGTGATACTTGTGTGCATCAGCTCATGCAGTAGAGCCCACCTCTGCCATCATGGGCAAGGAAGTGGCAAATGGCAGAAAGCCCATCACCATACTATAGACAATGATCTGCTTTGCATTATGGTAGTGTTGTATAATCTCAAGAACTTAACTTTGATGTAGGCTGTGGAGCACAGGTGTGTTATAAGTGAGTAAGATATGGTTGTGGGTGGCTTTGAGTGAGTGTGCAGATAAGCCGCTACTTGTCGGCAAAGGAGGTTTTAGAATTTCAAGCAACATCTTTGAGCGTGCATTCACTTAGCCTCATGTCCTTGGTTTGTTTGTTTGTTTATTCATTCACTTATTTTATCATTATTGTTTTTTACAATATTTGTATACTGCTTCATATCCAAAGATTTCAGAATGATGAACAGCAGATAAGATAAAAGAATAAAAACACCATGTTGAAATAATTACTATTTTTAAAAAGAAACAGAGTTCTGATAAAACTGAGTTCCAATAAAACCACAGCCGGTCATTCAAGGAAGTGCAGGATCTGATGCTACTTTGGGAGGAAACCATCATGATTTTACTCAGTAAAGGCTTCCTATGTTCACTGTGATATTTCAAGTTGTTCCTTAGCATCGATAGCATCCATATACTTTATGTGGTCTTTTTAGGGTGTTATCTACAAAAAAATACACAGCTAGTTGTACTAGATCAGACCCAAGATTCATCTATTCCAATTCTCTGTTTTCAGCAAGTCAGTTAGACGCTGCTTAGAAGCTTACAAGTTAGGGGTATGAGGGCACACACACACCAGCACAGAGCGCTGAAAGAAACCGAGGAATGCAGTGTCTATTCACTCCCTTAGCTCAGCTGACTTATGAACTGCCTGTCGTCATACGGAGGAAGTATGTAATCCTCATACAATACTACAACCAGATAAGCATGCATGTCCTGTGGACATAACGAGAAAACAACTGTTCTGTATGCATCACATATGACAGCTTTTCTTCTCCTCAGTCACTGCAAGGAGTACATGCAACTTGTTTTGGTAGGCAGTTCTAAGAAATATAAAAGTGTGTGTCTTTTCCCCCCATGCATCTTCACTTCGTAGCACTATGTTATAAACTTAACACTGTTCAGAATCAGCAGATGCCTAATGCCAGTAGCTGAACCCTTTATCTCCTCCTCTGTCCTCCTCAGGTAATCCATTAGTGCAGAGTCCAATGCTGGATCTGGACAGTGAAGTGCGTCCATCTTCACTTGGCCATCTCAGTCGGAGCGCTTCACTGAAAAGAGGTAGCAGCAATCAGTCCAGTCGTGATGAAAGTAGGTGCTAGCGTTTTCGTTCTCCTGCTTTTTGAGAAACACTGTTGCAATTTGATGAAGCCCCTCTACTTTGCTAGTGTAACATACTGGGTAGGATACTGAGCTATGAATCATGAAGTCTTGGGTTCAGTTCCTACCACTGCTATGAACTCCCTAAGCGGCCTGAGGCCAGCCTTGCCCACCCCAGTGCCTTCCAAATAGTTAGGACTTCATCTCCAGCATTCCTGGCCATCAGCCATGCTTGCTGAAACTGAGTGGAGTTGCGGTCCAAAAATCTGGAAGACACCAGTTTGGGGAAGTAGCACTCTGCACTATTTCAGCCTTCCATTGCAAGAATTAAAATAAAACCATCTGTTAAATGGTTGGAATACACGGAAGAGTTGCTCTTCTTGTTCTGTATCTTTCTCTTTCCTCGCAGTATCCATTTAGCGTACTGTCACCAGATATTCAGTGTTAAGAGGAGCTAATTAGATTAATTATTCCAGCATGCTGAATCAAACTTGTTAATATCAGCTCAGCGCCCTTCTTCAGATGAACTTGTGAAACAAACAAGCCACAAGGGTTAAGACTGTGTTTCAATGTTATTTAGCATATTTATTGATTTTGCATGTTTATGAATCTCCTCTCCACTCTACAGTCAACCATTGACAATGATTCCTTTCTAGTACTGATTTTGCTTTAGTTAACACGTGGTTTTACTATTTCTTTTTTTCTAGCGTGGCGATTTAAAGCTCCTCAACAAGTGGCCTTTGTTGAAAAGCTAACAAAGCTTGTCGTAAGCCAGCTCCCCAACTTCTGGAAACTCTGGATTTCTTACGTTAATGGGAGCCTCTTTAGTGAGGTATGTCCTTCTGTATTCAGCCTTTCCGGTACTTTCAGCAGTTTATTTATTTATTGTTACATTTATATCCTGCCTTTTTTTTACTCTTGCAAGAAACCCAAGGCTGCTTACCTGGTCACTTTCCTTCTCTCCGTTTTATCCTCACAACAACCCTGTAAGGTAGGTTAAGCTAAGAGTCAGTGAGTGGCCCAAAGTCATCCAGTGAACTTCATGGTTGAATGCGGACTAGAACTCAGATCTCCTCTAACCACTACACCACCCTGCCTCTCGGGTTCTAGGAGGATCATAAAATAAAGACTTATTTATTCAGGCTTCTTTTGCTTTGATTTCTCTCCATCCCCTTTGCCAGTCAAACAGTTATCAATTATGTGAAGAGCTAAGGAAGAGCCAGTGTGCAACTTGTTAGTACATCTGGAAACTCTGTCCTTGCATTTCTTGAGAGCCACTGTGGTGTAGTGGTTGGAGTCTTGGATTAGGACTGGGGAGACCCTAGTTTGAATCCCCATTTAGTCATGCAGCTGACTGGGTGGCCTTGAGCCAGCTAGTATGTCTCAGCCTAAGCTGACCTACTCAGGGTTGTTGTGAGTGTGATGTGGGGGGCGGGCGGGGGGGGGGGGAGAACCACATACACTGCCTTGAGCTTCTTGAAAGAAACACAAGATATATGAAATGCAGGATATATGTGTGATCCATGCTAATGGTGTTCACTTTTTAGATTGCTTCTGATGCAGGGCCAGCATCAGGAGTTGGCAATATTGAGCAGCTGCCAATGATTCAGCAGTCGGGGGAGCTCCCATGAAATGCTACTCCAAAGCAGGTGCCACTTGCCTGCCTTAACTCTCTAGGTGGCAATGGGGCTATTGGCAACAGCTTCTCAACATCCCCCTTTTGCTACCAATAACTCAGCTATTCCTAGTAGCCGTTGCCACCCAGTTGGGAGAATGAATGGTGGTGGGCCAGCAGCAAACATCAGCCACAGCTGCCATTTACCCTATGCTTCAGTGAGGGGGCTGAAGAAGAGGACCTGCCTAGCGAAGGGGCACTAGACCTCTTGCCAGGGCTTTCCCAAACCATGGGGCCAGGTCTGTTCCGATAGAGGGAGAGGGGGTTAGCCATTTCCCCTTCCAATTCTTTGGAGTCTGGGCTTTCAACTGCATCATGTGTTCAACATCCAGAGCCCCTGTGCCTTAAAATGGTGTCCACACTTTGGAGTGATGGTGAACTAGGTTCCAGATTTATGTTGCATCCCGCTTTGCCTATAAGTTTTTATGGCTGCTGCTCATTTTCTGGCATATTGGAACCAAAAGAACAGTTGAAAACAGAGACTGACATGAAGCCAAAATAAGCCACCAGTGCATAAATCAGTCATGAAAGTGGTGAGCAATGATTGAAAGGAAAAGAATGGTAATGAGCTGCATGGTTTGTTTTCTGTTGTCATAAGGATTCTCTACATGTCTTCAATACCAGTTTAAAGTAGCCAACGTATTTTAACTGACTTAGAAAGTTTGTAACTAAACAGAGACCTAATTCTGCATGCAGTGAATCTGCAAAATCTAACCGTTGGACTTACCACAAATGTCTGTACAGGAAGGGGTTAACCTATTCAGCAAAATTGGTGGGAGGAGGTGAAAAATCTGTACTATCAATACACTTTTGTGTTCATAGAATGTATATGGTTGAGAGGGACCAGAGGTCCTCTAATCTAACCCCATTTTCAAAGGTAGAACCATCCATTGACCAGTCCCATTTCCCTGATTAATTTACCCTGAGGTCAGGATTATGTATCGCAATCAGGAAGTAAGCACAAGTTTAGCTGAATCCTAAAAATATTCAAGATATGCAGACAAGATGAGGTGAATCAGCTTTCAATGTTTAGCAAAACATTTTAATTGGACAGTATGTGCTTGGGTTCATTCTTATAGGCAAAGTCTGATTACCTCTTTAAAAAGTAGAAAGGATAGTTATATAACAAAAGGTGTTTTTTTAGCTTACTTTGAATGGTTTATTCTTGAATATAATATATGAAATGTGGATTCTGCTACAGTTATTTCAGTATTTCTCATTAAAGTATGTCCTAAAATGTCAGACACCAAACTCATATTCTTTTTAACTTAAAGGCATGCCCTCAAACTCTGTTCCAGAGGCCTGCGAAATCTTCCAGAGCAGATTTCTATGTGGTGCAGTGGGGAAGAGTGAAGGAGAAAGTCCCAGTGTCCTAACAGACTTCCTCTAGCACAGCCTTCCTCAACCTGGGGCGCTCCAGATGTGTTGGACTACACCTCCCAGAATGCCCCAGCAGCTGGCTGGGGCATTCTGGGAGTTGTAGTCCAACACATCTGGAGCGCCCCAGGTTGAGGAAGGCTGCTCTAGCACAAAGAGAGGCATTTTTCTCAACTCCAGAATTGCTATGATACCTTCTGTCCATTAGGTGTCATTCATTCATTACATTATACTTACTCTTAAAAATAGGTTTAGCTGTAAAAAAATTTTGGTGAGTTGTATAGGAGCATTTTCTAGAAAACTACTTTGTGAGATACTAAAAGGATTTGCAGAAGTAATATCAGTTAAAACCTTTTTATTGGGATAGAAAACACTTTCATTTTACCAAGTATATTGGCATACTAATACATAACGTAAGCCTGAACTAACTTTTCCACTTTCTGAAATATTTTTATACTAACCTGATTTTACTATTGCTAAAATGGAATTCACAGAATGCTAATGTGTTACTGATGAGTATCAATAGCATCTGTTTTGTTTGTATGTTTTGCAAGACTGCCGAAAAATCAGGTCAGATGGAAAGATCAAAGAAGAATGCTAGACAAAGACAAAATGATTTTAAGGTAAGTTAGGTGTTCAGGCTTCCAGACTGGAAGGATGTAAACCTTTTGGAAGCAAACTGTGATTTAACATTTGAAGGCTTGTTGCGTGAATGTTTTTAATCATACGTTTTAATTTGATTTACTGAAGGATACAATCCTCTACGCACTCATTTACTCAGGCTGCTGCTGTCTCTAGATAAACTCCTGAGGTAATGGCTTTAAAGCTTTATGAGTTGTTCATTCTTACTGGCAGGGACACCCTGCTTCAGGCATTAGTTTGCCATCCAAGCAGCTGGAGCACAGAATCAGAACAAGAACTGGCACACCCTCTTTGTGACAATGTCATAAGCCTGTAGTATGTTCCTCCTGGTGGCAATATGTATTACCTACTTCTTGAGAAAAGGTTAAATAAAATGGAGGTGGAGGGGTAGGTAAGGGGTTGTATCCAGCGGTGTCATTCTGCTGGCAGAAGTAGCTCCTCAGTGAAACCAACACGCACACACACACACCTCAAAATCTGCTCCAGAGGACTGCAAAACCTTTCTAATGGTGGCAGAGGAGTGCAATGGGGAAGAGGGAGGGAGAAAGTCCCAGTGCCCTAACAGACTTCCTCTAGCATGACTTATTGAATTCATAATCATTAATAGCTCTGCCCTCTTTTTAAAAAGTTTTGTATACATGTAATCTAGAATAAATCGAACAATTCAGCAGTTCACCAATGGCATCAAAAACTAGTTACCCAGTTCACCAATAGCATCAAAGACTAGTTTGACATAATTCAAACTATGTTCGAACCATACTATTTTTATCCATTTTTTTTCAGTTTAAGTAATTTACTACAGCAGTCCACTTTATAAGCTCTGTCGCCATTCTGATATCCCACATTGCTACTACTCGTACCTCATTTGCTAACATTTATTGTTTTTTGATGTTCGCAATTCCAGTTTGCCTATAGCAGCCTTCCTCAACCTGGGGCGCTTCAGATGTGTTGGACTGCACCTCCCAGAATGCCCCAGCCAGCTGAGCTGGCTGGGGCATTCTGGGAGTTGTAATCCAACACATCTGGAGCGCCCCAGGTTGAGGAAGGCTGGCCTATAGGCTCTGTGAGCTGAGCTGACAGAGTCACTTCCATCATCAGCTGGTAGTAGAGCTGAGGCCATACCCACCAGCTGATGGCTACACTAAGCACAAGCACCCCTTAGCTTATCCACAAGCTACGATGAATCTTAAGTAAGCTGTGGGTGGGTGAGGGCATCCTTTTGAATCGACAACATCTTAAAGAACCATGAAGCAAAGCAGAGAAAATCTTCAGCTTCAGATGTTGGGGTGCTGCTCCTAGTTAGAATAGACTGCAGCTGTTAGATGGATCAGTGGTCAGCCTCAAAATAAGGCAGCTTCTTATATATCTTAAAGGAACTGTTCTGCAGGAGGAGAAGCTGGTGGGTTGGTATGGCTAAGTCCTTTGAAGTGCTACAGGGAGGAACATAGACAGAGAACTTGGGGAGGTGGATTTAAACACCCCAAAGTGTTGATAACTCTGTGGGGCTTTTAAGTAGTAAGGATGGACACAGAATCAAATTAGTGGTTGCATACACTTGCTACCAAAATCTGAATATGAGAAATGCTTAAGCTGTTCTTCAATTATGAAAAGTGGATGGTTTTGACACCTCTAGGTTGGACCGTGCGGTAATTGAGCAGCCAGTTCTGAACAATGTGCTATTTTGTTCATATGATGTGTCCATATATTTCCATTTCTGATTTTGTCCTACTTAATTTTGGTCATTTGAGTAGAATTACATAATGTAGAATTACATATTTGCATTATTCATATTTTGAGTACTTTAAGAATATACCCTAATGAAAGGTCCTCACTGAGAGACTACTTGTTCCTATTTGTTCCTATTAGCATACCACTGCTTATGTATAAATTTCATTGTTCATCCATGAGCTCTTTCCTTCTGCTGTTACAGACAATGATTCAGCAAGTGATGAGGTCCCTGGTCAAATTGATTCGTGGTGCTTTACTTCCATTCAGCCTTGGAGAAAGCGAGCTGAGAGAATACGGTGGTTGGGAGATGAAATCTGAACTTTCCAGTCAGTGGTTACCTCATGTCATACAGACAGTTAGGTGAGCACAGTAATATCATGTCATACAGACAGTTAGTTAGGTAAGCACAGTAATATCTGTGTTTCAGGGTAATATCACTGTAATAATATGTTATATTATTATTATTATTATTTATTTATTTATATAGCACCATCAATGTACATGGTGCTGTACAGATAACACAGTAAATAGCAAGACCCTGCCGCATAGGCTTAAAATCTAATAAGTTGTAGTAAACAATAAAGAGGGAAGGAGAATGCAAACAGGCACAGGGAAGTGTAAACAGGCACCGGGTAGGGAGAAGCTAACAGTATAGAGTCAGAACAAACTCAATATTTGAAGGCTATAGGGAAAAGAAAAGTTTTTAGCTGAGTTTTAAAAGCAGTGATTGAGTTTGTAGTTCTCAAGTGTTCTGGAAGAGCGTTCCATGTATTTTCTGGCCCAGTTTTGGGGTCCTTTGCAAAATCAAATAATCCAAAATGACCTCTGGAATTGTAGTGCTATAGAACCCTAGTTCTGGTCCAAATGGACCACCATGGAAGATAGGTGGTTCTCCTTGCGACAAGGAAGATTTAAGCAACAAGGAGCAAACAGTATTTAAGAACTGCAACTAGCCGGGTGTCTGCTCAATACTTCTGGTTCGAGTAGGTGGTTAACAAGCCACGTATTTATGGAAATGATAGGAAGTGTGGAACCAGTCAAAAAACAAAACCCATAAGTAGTTGTCAGCCGGGGTGGGTGGGGAGAGTTGGTTTACATCAGCCTTCCCTAACCTGGGATCCTCCAGCTGTTTTGGATGTCAACTCCCATCGGCTCCAGCCAGCATGGTATGCTCAGAGTTGTAGTCCAAAACATCTGGAGGGCTCCAGGTTGGGGAAAGCTGTCTTCTGACGCTGCCAGAGAGCTGTGGTAGAATGTGAAGTGTGCACTCTCAAAGCATTGGTGTTGTCATCTCTAGCTTCTTCAGGGCCAATTAGTGACACATACTTATAGGAGGAAAAAAGTGTGAGTACTTCCAGAGTTTGGGGATTGAATTGCCATTACTGTATTAACCCAGTGTGGAGAAGTGAAGATACAGTGGCTGTCGCAGAAAATGGGGAGAAAGGTGTGGTAAAGGAAGCACTGTTTGTTTTAAAGGCTGCTTCCTATCTTCCTTAAGTAATTATGACTCTGAACTTTATAATAAACTTTAGGCTGGCTATAACCTCGTTTTATTTTTCTGGCTTTCCAGGCTTAGTTATGAATCTCTTACTGCTCTTGAAATACCAAATGATATGCTTCAGATCATCCAAGATCTTATTTTTGATCTCAGAGTCCGTTGTATAATGATTACTTTACAACATACAGCTGAAGGTATAACTTTTTATATCTCTTATCAACACTAGTGTGCTCAGTGATTTTTTTTCCTAGCTGATGTCCTTTCCTGTAATTTCACCTTTATATGTCTGAATTTATCTTTATCCGTATTCTTGGTTTAGAGTGTGTGGATGTATAGAGTCCTTTTAAAACTAAATTCAATTGAATACTTTCACCATTGTAGGTGCAATATGTCACACTTGTGCTTTATCTTAAAATAATTATTTCACACACAGTCTTTTTAAACATAGGATGGATTGCACTCCGCTTGTTTCATGCATATAATTAATTGATCTGCTTTGCTGTCAGCATGTTTGTTACATAAAAAGATGGTGCAGGGTGGTGTGTTTTTAAAGGTACTAGTGGTAATGTACTCAGATGATGGCATTACAGTTGGAGAGAAAGGTGTCTGGTGTGTTTTCTCTCATTATGCTAGGGGGGTGGTTATTATTTGTTTTTAATGAGAAGACAGTTTTGAAAGTTTTCCCCGTTTGCAGATGTGAAGAGATTAGCTGAGAAGGAAGACTGGATTGTGGATAATGAAGGCCTAACCTGTTTGGTGGGTATACTGCTGCGTTCTCCTGGGTTTTCACAGGAGGCATTCCTACACCACCACTGGAGCACATTGGCAGACTCTGTTGTTGCTTCTTCAGGGGGAAGAAGGGGGAGTTGTCCTGCCTTCCAAACCCTGCTCTGCCTAGCATGCCACAAATTCAGGTAGACTTGGTGCTCTTAAAAGCTCAGCTCCAGTGACTTCTTAGATGTAAATCCTTCTTTCATTTTGTTTGTACATTATTTTTCTTTTTTTATGGGAAGCCAGCCTGTTACCCCAATCCCCATTCCTAGGAAGGCAGTGTAGCTCCAGATGGCATCCTGAGAAGTGGAGTGGGAAGGCAGATGTTGTCCACCTGTGCTTGGATGCCAGCTGCCAGACAGTGTGTCCACACAGTTGCTTCACATCTTGTCTGGGCCTCCCAAAGCATCTCTGGAATGGGCACCACTGGTGGCAGCCAGGCAAAAGACAGCTCACATTCAGTCCGTCTCCCTTCATTCTAAATAGGGCAAGCAGAACCCCTAAACCAAACAGACAAGTCAAACTCTCCCCCACCCCAAAACAAAAATACAAGCAGATAGACAAAACGGTCCGTGAAAAGCAAACAGACATGAAAAACTAACCCCCCAAACCAAAAACAGACAGACAAGCTGGCAGAACTGTTCCCCAAAACAAACTGGCAAAATTGCCATCTCTAAAAGCCCATATAGGAAGATTGATTGATTGATTGCATTTATACCCCACCTTTTTTCCTCCAAGGAACTCAAAACGGCGTACATAATTCTCTTCCTCTCTGTTTCTATCCTCACAACAACCACCCTGTGAAATGGGTTGGTCTGAGAGTTTGTGACCGGCCCAAAGTCACCCAGTGAGCTTCCATGGCCAAGTGGGGACTAGAACCCAGATCTCCTGACTCCCAGTCCAACATTCTAGCCGCTACACCACACTGGCTCTCAATACACCACACAGAACTGACCTCCAGAAACTGAGATGTGCAGGCACAACTCCTTCCCAAAAAAGTAGAGACACAACAGGCACAACTGCCCCCCCCCAAACTAAAAAAGTAAACAGACACGCATAAAACACACCCACCCACCCACAATACCCCCACATAGGAACACACATACGCACAAGCAAAACATGCACAGCTTCTCTCACCACCAGCATCCCACCCTGCTAACCAGACAGCAGGGTCCCTTTTCTTTCTTTTTCTTCTATTTTTTCTTCTTTTAGAAAACAGGAGTTTTAGCTACCTGGGCATGCTGCAAGGGAGAGAACACCAACATTGGTGATCATTCTCTGGTCATTGTGCAATAGGAAGTTTAGTTTAGAGGAAGTCATGATTTTCTGCTTTTATAAGTAATATCCTATATTCTTATTTCTCTCTTCCTTTTAGCCATCTCAGTTTGAACACCGTGTTGTACTCTCTGTGCAGTCACTTAAGATTGTCCTGGATTGCAAACCTGGGGAGACCAGTGTAAGTAATTAATCTCTCATTTTTGTTGTGGAAAATTCCAAGACTGAATAGCAATGATGAACGTTGAAATCACATCAATTTCTTGTGTATTTAGAAGAATAACTCTGTTCCCTACATATTCTCAGGACAAATGGAGAAATTTACAATGAACTCCTAATTGATATATGAAAAACAAACAGGTTATTACAATGCTAGGTAATAGTAATTTATTTATTTTTTCATTTTCCATTCGCAAATTTTTCATTTTCCATTTGCACATCTCATTTTTGTTGTGGAAAATTCCAAGACTGAATAGCAATGATGAACGTTGAAATCACATCAATTTCTTGTGTATTTAGAAGAATAACTCTGTTCCCTACATATTCTCAGGACAAATGGAGAAATTTACAATGAACTCCTAATTGATATATGAAAAACAAACAGGTTATTACAATGCTAGGTAATAGTAATTTAATTTTTTTTTTCATTTTCCATTTGCAAATTAAGACTTGATTAATTCGTAACAATCCACATCACTTCTGAAATTTTCTGATCATTTTTTAAAAAAATTCTGCTTAATTATAAATTTCTTGTTGCGTTAAAATTCTAAATCTAATAATAAAGTTTGGTAACTGTTCATTTAATATAAAGGAGCCTAGCAATTATAGTTTCTCTAAAGGAGTTAAAAATCTGGAAGTATTCTTTTATTCAAATTGTCTATAAGAAATAGAGTAGAGTAGATATGGGTAATTTATTTCCATCTGTATTAAGTCCTTAGTGTTAAATATTATAATATGGAACTATTTTTTTTATTTAGTAGGGATGTCAGAGAAATACACAACAGATTCAAATGACTTTGGATTTCTATAAATTCACCCTTTTGATTCTGCAGCGGATCAGCTTTTTCCAAATCCCACAGGTTTTACAATCTTGTGGATTAGTGTGTTTTTTTACTTTTGTGGGAGATTTGTGTAAATTCTCATTAGCATTAGCACAAGTAGAATGAAATTCTCATGCATGAGTAAACAAAATCTGATTCTGTCAATGAGTGGAGAATAAAACGAAAGATTCCTGACGATCTGCGAAACACAGACGGAATGGATTTAATAAAATCCATACATCCCTAGTATTTAGTGATATATGCTTTATTAGTAGAGGCTTCATTTGTTCCTCTGTCAAAATGTGCTATCGTGATAGTAGAGAAGGAAGAACTTTTCTCCCCATTTCCCACCTTCTCTTAACAAAACCTCTCTTTCTGAAAGTTTCACCTGCTAGAAATCTGATTACAGATAAGGGTTATATGGCTGAAAGGGATTTTAATGTAATCTTGCTTAACCTGCTTCATGAAAACATAGGCTACTGTTTCCAAAACACTCCTAATCAAGGTATACATAATCTCCCATGTGTTGGTTCTTGGCTCTGATTGGTGGATCTCAGAATTCTAGTAAAAAGAGTAACTCGATCTCACAAGCCTGAAGTCAACCAACCCTTGACTTAAAAGTTATGTAAAGCAAAATCGCTCAAGAACATAAGCCAACTTTGCAACAAACTGCAGGTCTAGTCACAATGGCCATGTTCAGATGACACGCTAAGCCACGGTGGTTAAGCATTTTGAGCTAAACATTATGGCTTAGCATGTTGTGTGAACCATTCCTAACCATGGTGGCTGCATTTATTTATTTATTTATTTATTTCATTTCTATACCGCCCAATAGCCGGAGCGTAACCACACTCACTAAACATTTAAACCAAAGTTTAACCACACTCACCAAACATTTGCTGCAAAAGGGTTAGCTGCCTAACCATGGCTTAGCGTGTTGTCTGAACAGGCCCAATATGTATTATATAGTCAAGGCACACACAGCCACTTCAGAGTCTCCTACCACAGTATGAATAGAAAAGTAGCTTTTTCCACCCCTGTTTAGGATAGCTGAAGAAAGTCAACATGAGAAGTTAAATATCACTCCTTGGAATAGTCCCTTGTGCTTCCTGTTTAGTGTGTTTACAAGGTGACTTCAAGTTGGCAGAACTGAATGTGGGGTGGAACAGTTGTTTCTTCTTGTGATGCCCTTCCATTTGGTTCTTGTGATTCTTCCTTTAGGTTTTTCAGCAGCCGAAAATACAGGAAGATGTGTGCCAGCTGAGCATTAACATCATGCAGGTAATACAAACATATGACTTAAAGCAAGGATCTAAGCTAATATTTGTATATTCAGTTACAATTGCCTGAGAAATTATTTGAAAAAAGCATTTGTTTCTCGTTCAATTACAATTTAGTCTAATTGAATTAAGGCCGGGCACGGGTTTAATGTGGGGCAGCTCAAAATGCCAGCTGTCCCCTTTCAAATAAAGCAGGCTGAATTCAACTCATGATGAGCTTGCTTTGCCCTGACTTAAATTGTTGCCTCTGTATGCAGCCAGGGATCATTGGGCTTGAGTACAAGTCCTGGTTCTGAATGACCAAGTTGTGCAGCTGAAGAAAGAGGCCCAAATTGGGGTGACCTGTTTTGTGTGTGGGATGTGGGGCAATTCACAGATCAAATGACCAACAGTTTCATACAGTTAAGGAGAGTCCTTGCATAGCTGTCATCCATTTGCAATGCAGGATCAATACAAGCCCCACAATCTCTAGCTGAAACAGTACATTCTGTACAGCCAAGGAAAGGCCCCAGTAGGGTTTACCTTCTGAACTTTGTAAGCATTCCTTGCAAGTCCTTGCAAAAGCCATTGAGGTTTTTCGACTACTTTTCTTATAAAAATCCAAATGCTTTTAGAGGTGGTTGGGGAGTGTTAACCCATCCCTAAATAGAATAAACATTCAGAAGAGCAAATTTGCTGAAGAGCATTGAGAAGAATAGTGCAACAAGTTTACACTTCAACATCAGAGAGGCTAATTGGCAGGAGGATCTCAAACAAAGGCAAAATTATTTGTGGGTTCACTTTTTCCACATAGTTTGTACCAGAATGTGTCACAAAGGTGACACACATAGTCAATGGACACCATTTCTTGTCCTGATTAGCAGTGTGCTTCTGATTTATGTTGATAGCATAAAACTCGTACTAAACAGGTACTAATCTGGCCATCTGTGGGTACAGATATACTTGGAGCAAGTGGGAGAAGTTGCTTAATTCTTCCCCAGTTCACCAGTTCTCCATCTATACGCTGCAACCACCATCCCGGCTGTTTTTACTGCACCTATATTTGCCTTAGGAAGAAAAAATGGGGTTAGGGAAGAAGTGTTTCCCTCATAACTCGCATTTAGTGGCCTTAGCAACAAACCAGACCAAAACTTGAAGAAACAGGATTGGAACAGGAATTCACTTAACACAAAAGTATGGGTTCCCTGTCACAGATGATAATCTTCCTTTTCTATTAATATAGTTTCCACTAATGTAGAGAGGTGACAACATTTTTGAACTAAAAAGTATATCCTGTTCAATTTAACGTCTTGAGTTGGGTAACAGAATTAGGTCATTAAAATTCAGTTACTATCCAGGTTGCCCAAATGAAGCAGAAATATGCTATAAAGATTAAAGTGACATGAAGGTGCCTTATAGGATCCCCTTCATGCCATGGTATTACTAGTAGTTAAATAATGAAGTTAGATCAGAGTTTTTCTCTCTTGCAGGTATTCATTGATTGCCTGGAACAATTGAGTACGAAGCCTGATAGTGATGTTGATACTACACAGTAAGTAAAATAATTTGGTGGTAATGTTTTGGGTTATTCCAGATTTCTGCAGATGGCCATTTCCCAGTTGCAATAATGGTTCATGTGCATGAAAACACCAGGACAGTGTTCCTACATGATCACACTGAAAGAAATAATCTGGAGCTGGGGGATACTTTTTTTTTAGTTTTATTTAAAGTTTTATTTATTTTCTTTTTAAAAAAGTTTTTCATATATATAAAAAATAACCAAGGGGTTGGCATGCTCCCTTCCAACATCCTCTTTATTGAGGTTCAGAGGAGTTGTTTTGTCTTTTGGAGCTCAGACGCTTCCCTCCCCACCGGCCGCCTTGTACTTCAGCTCTAGTTAAAGTTGCTTTAAGTCTCATCAGTTTGCTTGCCTTCTGGGAGATGGATGTTTTGTTACCAGCCATGCCCACCTTGGCAGGTACTTTGTGAGAGTGCCCGCAACACTCTTCCAAAATCCCAAATGTGCCCACCAACTCAGAAAGCTTGAGCCCCTTGACTTGGAGATGACTGCCCTGCCCACTCCATTGTATTTCAACTGCTAGTCTGAACACCAACACTAAAGAATATCCATTCAGCAATACTTTTAAGCTTACTTTAGCTTACTGCTTAGCCCTGTTGAGGCATTCACTTACCAGGTAGATCAAACATGCAAGGCGAACGCGTGCTCCAGCCCCGCTCCTCTCCCTCATTGCTTTTGTCATCCTCTACTCATGGCAGGCAACTGTCTGAATGGACTCTTCTGTGGTTTTGGCTCCAATTTTTTAACTGATTCTGTTCTTTTTTTACGGTCCTCCCCTGTTTTTGTACAAAAGGCCTTGAAATGATGGCATAAGCCCCGATGGTTCATGAGTCACTAACTTCAGGGGTCTTGCGGTATTCCAGCCATATTCCAAAATTTATGTCTAATGGCAAATCTATGGCATAGCTAAATAGTTTAATAGCCTCTCCTCCCTGGCAATTGTAGCTCTGTGAGGGAGACGGGGAATCCTAACAGATCCCTCTCAGCAACCTTGCCAAAATTCAATTCCCAGGTTCTACTTCTTTGTGGTCTCTGTGCAGGTTGTGGGGGGGACAGGGGACTGCCATTTGTGCTCCATCATGCACTCCTCAGAAACAGAGCAAAGCAAAACTCCCTAGAGATGCTCCTCCTTCAGTGATCAAGAAGGAAGTGAGTGGGGCAGTGGGAGCCATGGCCTTTTGAGTGTGTGCCTAGAATGCTAACTTATCACCTAGCTGTAGAAGGTTCTGAACTTTAGCTCTGCATGGGCACAGGACCCATAAGAGTGACTCTACAGATGACCACTCAAAGAACCACAGGAAAGCAGCCTGTTTTTCTTTAGGTGAAGCCATATCTATTAAACTAACATAAAACCAATTTAAGTTCATCACGTATTTTTTGTGAACCGCCCAGAGAGCTCCAGCTATTGGGCGGTATAGAAATGTAATAAATAAATAAATAAATAAATAAATAAATAAATAAATATGTATTCTAAATGTTTAGAACACAGCCATCAATGTTTAACCAGTAACTTCTTGCAAAATCTCTTAGCCTTTCAGTTGATGTTTCATCTTCAGATTTATTTGGAAGTGTCAATGAAGACTCCAGTTTGTCTTTAGTAAGTATGGCTAACCGTTATTAAACTAACTATTAAAGGAAATTAACTGAGCAGTCTGATACATATCTACTTGGAAGTACTTCTCATATCCTATAATAACTTAATTCTTAAAAAGACGCAGATAATGCGTGTTCTATTTTATTGCTGCTGTGTTCCTAATTAGTTAGCTAAGTCTGATGTCTGTTTTAAACAATAGTATTGGCTCTCTTCTTAGTAAAATAGTTTACCTGAGCATCTTTCTTGTGCCAATAACATATTTTTCTCCTATTAAAACTTTCCTTGATTTAGGAACGGAGACTTTTAATTGTGCTTAGTAACTGCTGCTATCTAGAACGTCATACCTTCCTAAACCTACCCGAGCATTTTGAAAAACATGGCTTCCAAGGAGTTGAAAAAATCACTCAAGTAAGTATTTGCCGTAAATTGGGACTGAAGTTTTGGTAGCTATCAGAATAAATCATAAGATTAGTGCAACTGAATAGAACTTTACAATAGAGCTACAGTAAGAAATGTATTTATCCTAACTATTCTGGGTATTGTCCACATATTTCCACCAATACTTTCCTATATCTCACAAGTTTTTTAGAGTACTGAAAGCTGCAGATATTTTACATGGTGATCCTAACCATATTATAACACAAATCCTTTGCCGCCGCCGGCCCCCCAACTATGTGCATAATCCAACAGGGTGCTCATGTCCCCATTGATTCCCTTCCACCTGGCCAGTTGGCTTCTGTAAGCAGTGGGTCCCACCACTTATGGAAGGGAGATTTAGTGCTTCCTGGAGGAAGCCCCGAAGTGCTCATTTCTGGAAGGAGGCAGGTCAGCAGAGCTGCTTTACATGATCTCTGCAGACCTGCCTCCTTTCAGAAACTAGCGTTTCCATTCATTTCAGATTGCCTTGGAAGCACTAAATCAACCTTGCGCAAACTTGCACAGCGGAATTGGCAGGGCGTAAGAGAATTGGTGGGGGACATTCTGCCCATAGTTCAAAAAATGGGATTTCTGATATAATTTTAATTTGCGCTGTTAACAAAGAATTTTGAAATACTAAGTCAGGTTTCACATTTGAGGCTAACAATAAATACAATACATGGCATCCTCAACATTCTTCTTTCAAAAAAAAAGTAGATTAACATTAGAATCGCTTTGCTGGATAGATGAAAATTCAGTCTAGTCTGGCACTCAGTCGCCAGCAGTCAGATCTTTGGAAGTCACGAGCAGTGTACGATCATTGTAGCCAATCACTCTTTGTCCCCAGCATCTGATACATCAGAGGTATACTTTTTCTGTACTTGTAGATTACATTGTTTTCTAGCACGGCCAGTACTTCTTGTATGACTTACCTGTTAATTTGCCTAATGCTTTTTTTTTAAAAAAAAAAAAATCTTCTGAATCGATTGACTACTGCTTCATTGTTGCAGCAATCAATTCCTTCAGTTAATTATATGTACGCCGCTCTGAGATCTTAATGATATAGGGTGGATTACAAATGTTTTAAATAAATAAATAATAAATAAATAATATGTTGTGTGAAAAGGTACTGTTGGAAGCCAAGCTTCATGCTAATCCGTGTAAGCTGGACTCCATAGTCATATCCTTGCAGAATGAGGGCCTGAGAAGCTCAGGTAAAGCATGACTGGGTAGTCCTATAGTATACAGATTTGCCTCTATGGGACAGATTAAAAGACAGGAAGCTGGTCAAGCAAGCAAGCAGGCAGTGTTCCTGGGAATACCAGCCAGCAAGCAGCCAAGGAAACTAAACCAACTGCCTCACTGCAGATTCAAAGCCTGTTCAGCTTTCCCAGGATAATTTGCTACCCAATTTTAGCAGCCAATTGAGCTCAAGCTGGTTGATAAACAGCAGGTGTAGCTGAAGAGCTAGTACAGCTGAAAGACAGAAATTTCTAGCCCAGGGACCTGATTCTGTCAGGTATGCTTTAGGGTGGATTCCTGCATGGAGCAGGGGGTTGGACTCAATGGCCTTATAGGTCCCTTCCAACTCTACTAGTCTATGATTCTATGACTCTGATGGGTATTGAATTTTGTCTGTCTTGAACTTACTACCCTCTTTCTTTGAAAAAGAGAGTAGGTTTTTTATATACCCTTTTCCACATTTTTTAAGATGCTATAAACCGTTTTAATGTTGATAGTTGGTTGTCTTTTTCTCTCCAGGATGGAAAAGATGTCTACATTCATGTTCCATGGTATATCAAAGGGATAGGTAACCTAGTACCCTCCTGATGTTTTGGACTACCACTCCCAATAAGCTCAAGCCAGCATGGCCAATGGTCAGGAATTATGGGAGTTGTAGAACAAAACATTTAGGGGGGTGCCAAGTTGCCTACCTCTGGTTTATAAGATTTCCACTAACTATTTTAATCCGCGATGTTTATTCTTAATACAATATTTTGAAGATAATTTAAATAGATGTACATTAAATGTAATACTTACAGCCAACCATTGTTGTTCAAACCAGTTGTTGAGTATGGATTTGTTTTGCGTTTTTCTTTCCTAAGAATAAAAATGTCGAAAGAGAGTGGAAATAATTTTCTCATTCTCCTGACTTTACATAAATAGATACCTTTATTTTCTTTTAGAAGAAATATTCTGACTTCTTAGGACTATATATTTAGGTTCTTTCCAGAAATGTGTGTACTCTTCCTGGTAACCGTGTTCCTATTAGCATTTTCCGGGACACAGCAAACGTGCCTCTAACTGGCTGCTTTAATGTAAATTAGATTCAACCCTTTCATATTCAGCAGCCATACAATTTGTCACTCATCTGGGGTAATTTAGCATTTCCCCCTGGCAAGCAACCAAGAATCAAAATACATCTGCCCACTCATCCCTTTCCCTTCTTACTTAACATTATACTATCACAGCTCTATTTGTAGAGACTGTCCTGGCACTTTCGATTTAAGATCTGCTAGAGAAACTCAGTGCAGAGCTAGGACAGCTGCTTACACTGCTCTTTGACTTTTAGCCTTAGTTCGCTGTGCTAAGGGGGTGGGGGAGAGAGAGAGAGAGAGGATGTGTGTCGCAATAGTAGTGCTGGCAGAGGCAGGCTGGGTAACCATCCCATCAGTACTTGTATTTACCAAGACTGTTACTCTTTTTTCCCCATTAGAGCTCCAGTTTAATCATTTTTTACTTGTGATCTAGTTTGTCCAATTTGACATTCCTAGCTATTGCAGCCAGGTGACACTTTTCCATAGGCTTCGGCTAACGTTGGTTTTGACTAACGTTGGCTAAACGAAACCATTGTGAAGCGACATTGTGGAGTGGCATTTTTGTTGTGGAAATGTACGTGCAATGCTGGGACATGCATTGCTTTTTGCTTTTGCTCCTCTTACATTTGTAAAGCCTGTTGGCTGATTTGAGAAATGTTAATTCTTTAGGGTTAAAAATATTCCTGTAGAAATAGTTGTTATCTTATAAATATGTCTGTACTTATTGTTTACATCCAGCACAACTCACCCGTGCTGAAATGTAGTATATCCTTCCTGCACCCAACCCTTAAAATACCGAATCCAGGTTACTGTTAATTTTGTCCGGTATTTGTTGCTTTTGGTTGTCACAGTCACCCCCTGTCTGTTCATGGAAATACACACATTTCTGTCTGGTGTATATTGTGGGCTTCCCTTTAAAAAGAATTCTTAGCTACCCGTCATATCATCACCTAATTCCTAGATGTGGCACTGAGAACCTTGGCAAGTTTCTGCTAGTGAACTACAAAAAGAGTTTACACCCTGGGAAGGTAGAACTGTGTCTTAACAGGCAGGATATCTCAGTCCAAGGGAACGATTAAGGGATTTAATGGACTGGTTCAGATGCAATGTTAAACTATTCTTTAGTGTTCCAAGAATGAGCCTACCACACTCCTCTCTCCCTCCTCCAGCACAGCCATGAGAAGGAGTTCAGAAGCTTCCACTTTCGACAGATGGTTCTCAGTGTATTCACAACTTGTTTTTTCTGTTTATTAATGCTTTATTTGTTAAAAAGCAATTAAAATGAATTTATATTTTTAAAAACCCGTTCATTTCCATTTTTTATTAACTGCAACTTACCTTGTTGTCTGAACCTAGACAAATTGTGGTTAATCTCAACTCTGCTAAATGGAATCAAACCAGCTTCAAACCATGGTATATGAAACTGGCTTGTTTTCGCTAATCATAGTTAAGATTAACCACATTTTAGGGTTCAGTTGACATATTAAACTGTTGTTAATGTAAAACTACAGCTGAAGCTTCCGATTTGATATCAGTGCTATGGCAAAGGAGAAGGAGGAGGTGACTGGGGAGCTAGGTTCATTCTTGTTAAACCTTGATGAGCATTATGTTTGAAAGCTGACAGTATGTTATAATCTGACCAGAAAAATATGCCATCTAATTTGGGGCATTCTGCCAGTTTCCTATGAAGCTTCTTGATTCTAACAGTTTTGTGGTTGGGGCAGGGGGGATTTTTTTTTTCCAGAATGTACACAGTGTTAAATTCTGAGGGTGTTAAATGTCTGACACGTTTGCTTGATTAGAGCAGCACATATTAATAATCATCTTGTTTGTGCTGTTTTATTTTAGGTTAGCATGGACTCATTAAAAGAACTTGATCAACGATTGTTCGAAATGTACATTGAACTAAAGGCTGATCCTGTAGTAGGCTCATTGGAACCTGGCATTTATGCAGGTTATTTTGATTGGAAAGACTGTCTTACTCCAACAGGTACGTATTTTATGCTCTGAAATAAATAGTAGAAGAAAATAAGATTTAATTATTTTTAAAAAAAACCTGTATCACTAAACTCTTACTTCCTTTCTGTTTCCTCCACCTCTTTAACAATTTTTTATTTAAATCTTCCTTCCGTGATTTTATTGCGTAATACCTAAACCTCTTTTCAAATAACCTAAATAATTAAAGCCCCTTCTATTGGTACTAATCTCCCTCAATCGTTATTTTTGTTATCATTGTGTTCATTTCTCATCAATGACTGAATGGTTATGAAAGACAACTTAGTTGCTTTACTGAATCCTGTATTATATTAAATCTGATCGTTTATGTATAAGACCATTGTGTAAAGCAATGTGTGGGAATAGCACTACAACAGTAGCTTAACCTGGCTGCCTCCCCCAATTCAGCCCAAAAGACAGGTATAAATGCATTTATATATAAAATATATAATGGGTATCATTAAAAGATAATTGATCATTGAAGCATATGATTAATGAGAACATTATCTGTGCCTAGCTAGGTAGAGTTGGGTTTCATATACAATATGAAAATTCACCGGATTTTATGTGTTGTTTAAAGTTCGTAAATACATTTCACTCCACTGATACCACCTCTGCCCATTCCAGGCCTGTGCAGAAGCATGTCTGAACTTACTGTGGCCACCACTTTGTGGCAGCAGGGAGCAGGAGAACACAAAGCAGGAACATTATAGTATACTACATTCCTATACCACCAGCATACTCCGTTCATGCTGTTTGTATTGGTCCTGCTAATGCCACAATCTATAGTGCAGTTGAGACAGAGAGCCAGTGCATGTAGAAAATACCTGTATCTCAATGCTGGTCCCTGCACCCTCCCCACCCCCCCACCCCCCAAAAAGATGGCTTGTGCCATTCTCACTTTGCAGTGATATTTTTGAGCTGCAATCCTATACACATGTACCTGGGAGTAAGTCCCATTGAACATGGTGAGAGTTACTTCCAAGTCAAAAAAGTTTCGGATTGGACTCCGCTCATGTCAATAGATTATTATTTTTCTGGAGAGTAATAAATGTTCATCTCTTTGGTCGAAGTATGTTGGTTTTTTAGACTTGCCAGATATATTTTTATTTTTATTTATTATTCCATTTATATCCCACCTTTTTTCCTCCAAGGAACCCCCCCTCCTCTCCATTTTATCCTGACAACAATCCTGTGAGGTGGGTTGGGCTGAGAGTGTGTGACTGGCCCAAAGTCACCCAGGGAGCTTCCGTGGCTGAGTGGGGACTAGAACCCGGATCTCCCGACTCCCAGTCCAACACTTTAGCCACTACACCACACTGGCAGTTAAGATGCATCTTAACTGCTGAAAAAAATGACTTCCTACCTGCTTTTGTCTCAGTCCCTTCCATTCCCCCCCCCAATATGCTTAAAAGGTTAGGGGAGCCATTGGAGTGGCCTCTGATATGGTGCAGGAGGCTGTTATTAAAAGAAAAAGAATAGCAAAGCCTGTATACGTGCATGGAAGCACTTTAGGCATGTACACCGGGCTCTGGAGATAACTATCCCTGCACTTTTTGTCCCCAGTCTGTGTCCATATTGCATACCTGTTTATCAGAAAATGATCAATGTAACGTAGGTCCAGTTCTAGAAACATTAAGCTGTACTCTGTTAAAATCAGTGAGTCAGTCCTGTAAAGACTTGTTAGGGATATTCATATGCACCACGTGCTTATTCATACTTGATGGCTTATAGTTCTATGTGTGAAGTCACTCATGATATGAGGGATCTGTCTGCGGAATATGACTTATGCTAGTATAGTCGTGCATACGAGGAACCACAATGCTATAGTCCTCAGGTGATAAACGATCATGTGTAAATTAGCTCTAAGAGACACTGGTGGGCTGGATAGTGCCCTGAAAAGTTCCACTACCATTCTGTGTCCTTCAGATCTGGGATGTCTCATTGCATCATTGATCCCCTGCTTGCCAATATACAAGCATTGACATCATCCCAAGGGAGGACTTAAGCTTGCACTACATTTCATGGGCATTAAAAAAAAATCACGCTTTGCTGCAGATACCAAAAGTTTGGGAGACACTAATGCCACATGGTCTGTCTCATAGTGATTTTTGGTTTATCTTGGACTGACAGCGGGTGATGACTTTCAAGTATGCATTCTGTTTGCAATGCCAGAGGACCATGTGGTGATGCCACCATCACCAGCATAGAGATGTGAAGGCCTGCGGATTAGGTGGGGGGGGGGGGGGCGGAATCCCAGGAAAATAGGAGGGGGAGTTTTTTCCAGGACTGTTTTTGTTTTACTGAAAAAATTGAACAATGTTCAATTATGAAATATTTTCTTTTAGAATATAAGACAAGGTATTTTGTCTTTATCCCCTCCCCCAGTGAATTCTAAAAACTATAGAAAGACTATAGATGTAAAATATTTGGAGATAATGAAGCCATGGGGAAGAGTGCTTTTTAGTTCTCTCAGCATAGTTATTTCTTATTTATTTATTTATTTATTTATTTACAATATTTATATACCGCTCCCCATTGAAAATTTCGGAGCGGTGTAAAAATAAAATAAAATAAAAACAGAATAAAACAGTTTAAAATAGATTTTAAAAGATTTCTTCCATTTCTTATTAAAATTATTGATCCAGTATGTCTTTTACTGATAGACGTTTTGGGATGCTCCAAGTCATGCTCAGTTTCTCAACATATGAATAGAAGCACCATTTCATAACATGAAAGAAAATGAGCAGTCTACACAGTTTAGGTTTTGTTCTGCAAGGTCCTCTGTTTCTGGACTTATCTTCCTCTTCAGTTCTATCTGCTTCTTCTGGCTTCTAGGATGATTCAGATATTTCAGGGGCTTCTTGCTGAAGTCCCATCTGGTCATAAACTAGGAATCTAAAATATGTTATGTATAACTTGGTTTGCTCATGAAATTAATCACATTTGGTATATTAAATTTTAGTTTATACAGACTGTTACAAGTTTACTGAATTCGCTTGTTTAAAGTTTTCAAATATAATAGTAATTTTTGGAGAAAACCATGTTGTATATAATAAAACTTTAGGAACATAAAGGCTACTTTATGTTCCTAAAGCAGCCTTCCCCAACGTGGTGCCCTGCAGATGTTTTGGGCTACAAATGGTCATCCTGACCATTGGCCATCGGCCTGAAGCTAATAGGACTTAAAGTCCAAAATATCTGGGGTCATCAGATTGGGGAAGACTGTCCTAAAGCATCCAAGTGACTTGAGATCTGTAAAGAGTACTTAAAAATAAGCATTGCTTTCTCTCTCTTTTTAATTCCCCCCCCCCAAAAAAAATCATCCCCCCCCCCCCGAAAAAACAACTACGAGAGGGGGGAATGTTGGTTTTTTCCCCATAGCTTCAATATTTCCAAAAATGTTCCGACTTTACACCAGCATCATGAGGTACAGGCTGCATATTTTATGTATGATCTAAAATGACATGATATTAATGGGCCTGTTTTCAAATCGAAAAATATTAATTATATATAAAAAATTAAATCCTTGTAGATTCCAAAGCTTGGAGATCTTAAAAAGAGAAAAAACTATTTGCTACTTGAGCTGTCTTCTGGAGGACCTTTCTAAAGCTAGGTTCTTTAACTTTTTTAATATAGAAATAATGCAGTGATAGGTAGGCTGTAGTATTTGAGAAACATTTGGATATCATTTGTTGATATGCCAAACCTTTTCATTAAATAACAAAGAGCACAGTCTCCTTAGTCTGAAATTTAATATTTATTAACCTTCAAGTAGCCTTTGAAGATTTAGGGGTTTACCTGGTCCCACAAATAAATGGTAAAATCCGATAAGTACGTCTCAGTAGGAGAGAGAGATTTTGTCACCCTCACGCCTTTTGATACTTATCATGGCTGTCAAGCAGTCCCACTTTTAATTCATCATAGATGCTACAGATTTTCCTCATTGCTCTAGACACTTGTGGGGACTGAGTTTTTCTTTTCATGTTTTCAGAAGTTTTGCGTAGGTTTTGTTTTTGTTCTAAAGTGCTGTTTTAAAATTCCAAAGGCAAAAACATTGAATACAGAATGTGAATGTTAATTAGCCAAGGATAAATTCAACAGACGCTCTCCTCTTCATGCATCTAATCTGAGTAGCGTTTGCCTACAAAACCTCATGCCACAATGAATGCAGTAATTCTTTGCAAAATTGCCACATGCACACACACCATTTTTACTTATAAGAAGCTTTTAAATCCAGATACGAAACTGGGGGCAACAGTGTAGCAGTGCGGTAAAGATAATGGAAAGCAAATGATGGTAGAAGAATCAGAGTGAAAGTTTTCATGCATATAGTTCAACAGGTGTCCTTGGAAGAGACCTTATTAATATTTTGTTGTGTAATAAGATGAGAACATTCCTTTGGTAAGGGGGTTGTCTACAAGGAGTTTTTTATTTCAATTTATCATTTATAAAGTAGCTAAAATTTATTAAGCACTGTGCACAAATTAAAAACAAAACCATTCCTGTCTTCAGGCTTGCAGTCTCAAAGGCATGGTCCGAAAGGAAAAAAAGATGGGGAGGGAAGATGAAAACAAGCAAACTTAAAATTGCCTAGTTCTTGCATTTACCAGTTTGAATGAAAACAGTTCAGGGAGGGGAGAAACAAATGGCAGCTGGAATGGATGAATTGGGCCCTGCCTGTTCCATCTCTCCCTCTGTGGCATTCAGGTGAAATGGCTGCTGACAGATGTCAGCTGAAGGAGGGGAAGAGCTGAATGGCAGCTAGTCAATGATCCTGGCAGATTTACCCAGTTTATCTAATCAAGAGCTTCACACTGCGGAAGAAGGCCCTGGTTTTGCTTCACCTTTGACATGATGAATTTGATGTGTGTGTTTTTCTTGAGGATATTTGTCCCAGATTCGCTTTTACTACAGTGCACACATTGGTGTGGCCACGGACCTCTATAACTCTAGGTGTTGCATAGAGATTTAGAATGAAGTCCTTGCATAAGATGTGTTCTTGGTCTGTCAGGCAAGATGCTAGTGGAAGGGATAATGAGGCAGGTTTATTTAGAGGACTCAACCCAACGGAGCAGTCTAACCTTATGTGCAACTGGGCACCCTGTACTTTGCACCCGTTCCATGTACTATTTGAATTGAATGGATAGATCATTGGGCTTTCGATAGTGTCACATGGCAGCAATTCACATCCTTAAAAGTGAAGCCTTGAATCTTTGAGAGGATATTATCCCATACATGCAGATCTCATACATGTGAGTGTTCTCAAGTCTACCTCCCCACACATCTTCAGTGCTTCAGAGAAATTCCATTTGGACTTAACTGTTGCTTTTTCATTAACTAGGAGTGATAAATGTGTTTCATACTGGAAGAACGTTTAAACCTCTGCCGTACCTAATTCAAAGACCTGGGGGCGGGGGGAGATGAATGCACTCTAGACGAGGGAACAGGATGCCTTAAGTTAAATATGGAACAAATCTACACTTGTTAGCATTTCTATTTCACTTTTTAGTTGTACTGTGTCTTGCCCTCCCAACAACCCTATGAGGTAGGTCACTGTGATTTTCATTTTAAAGACTGAGGTGACTTGCCAAAGGCCACACACATCTGTGCTCTGGAGTGAAGGCAGTTCTTGGTTAAGCTTGGCACAGGAATAACTGAGAACAAGGTGTTTTGCTCAGGTCTCCCAGTGATCCAGTTTGCACTGCTTTGGATGAGGGCCAGCTGGTAAATATGAGTCCTGATGGACCAGTGTTGCCACTGTAGCAGTACATGTGCAGCACAGTTTAGTTGTGGTGTGCCAATGGCATGGAGCTAGCCAGCTCAGCACCTGCAAAAGGGGATGGGCAGAGTAGTCAGCACCTTAGTGTGCATGTATGAGGTTTCTTAGAATGTAAGCACACTAATAGTGGCCCAAGATGCCAAGCCCCAGGGTTTTGGACTTGGCTGACTAACTTCTCCATGTCCAAGATCAGTAGTTGTTAAGACAGTGGAATTCTGTTAGTCCTTCCTACAAATACTAGGCTTAGCCCACATGACTCAAAAGGATGCAAAAGGTGAGCACGAAAAAAGGCAGAAAATAATCTTCGCTTTTATGGAGGGGAAGTGCTTACTTGGAACTTTAATTCTTACTTTCATTATGTGTGCATTTTAAAGTGAAATAGGACTGGCTGTTTTAGCCCTCACCACAAGAATAAAATGTGGTATGAGTACATAACTACTCATCCTATTAACAGTTAACAGTTTTAAAGTATTACAAACTGTGTTTTTATCCCAAAAGGTGATGTACATCAAATTTTAGGGCAGCGTACCTAAAACGACATTAAAAATAGAATACAATAAAAGCAATCTAAAACCTAGACTTCTAAAAGTAAAATCGAGAGGCATAAAACTATTTCAGCCATTTAAAAAAGGTACATTTTTGGAATCCAAAAATGTATACAAATTGAATGTTTTTTAAAAAAATGCCTGTGCAAATAAGTCTTTCCCCTGACACTGAAAAAAGTACATTAGTGCCAGGCATATCTCCGGTGAGTGGTTGAAAGTAATATGACAATAAACTATTGCTGCATGCGATAGCCACACATTTATTTGTTCCACTATTAATTCTGGTCAAACAGGCTTTAAAGGTGCGGCAGTGCTGCAAAACCTGATTGACCAGAGACAATAGTAGGATAAAAATGGATGACTTACACTGTAGACCATTACGGCTACCATCCTACCACCTTCATACAGCACCCTAAATTCTTTAGAAGAAGGGTGGGATGAATGTAATTAAATTAGAAACAATTCATCTGCAACAAATTGTAATGTGCTCGTTATAGGAGTACAAAGCGAATGAATAAACTGAGCCATAAATGCCTACTTTCCATAGCCATGGGGGAAATCATTATTGAGCATTCCCTGATAACTGTGGGTTTAGTGGTACAGAACTTATGATTGGCCTCGGCTTTGCTCCATTAGAGCTTTTGATCGGTCCGGATGGGGAGCACTAAAGTTAGTGTTTAAGTTTGGAATTGTCCAAAAACAAAATGAACTTTTTAGATTGAGTCTTTGGGTTTAAAACCACTGTGCTTCACTATAGTCCCGCTACGATGCAGTTTGTCCTTTCCTACATTAAAGCTCTCTCAGGCACAGTTAAGTTTACAGAATTGGGTTCACCAACAAGGTAAACTGTGAATAGTTCATTGGTGGGCAACAGGAAGAGAGCTAGATTGTTTTTTGCCCCTAACGTATGCCTTTAGTAGCTTTCAACATAAAGTTTTCCAATGCATAATTTTTGGGTGAAGTTTAGGTTAAAAAACAACAGCCAGCAACCAAAATTGGCTGACGGGTTGAATGTAAACTTCAGTCTGGAGCCAAGCTGTAAATCGGTAGATTGAATGGTCCCTTAACCAGCATAGCAGGGCCATTGTAATAGCAAACATTTCATTATTTTAAAATTTCTCTACACTGTGCTTAGCAATTTCAATTTAATGAAACACTTCACAATTTTATTAATGTTTGGATGAGATTAGAGCTCTGGACTTGTTCCGTAGCTTGGAGTGATTCAAAATTATTAAACCTCTAACTTTGAACTGTGAAAAATCTTCAGCTTTCCAGTTCTTTACTTCATTCATAAGTTTAGATAAGTTCCAAATGTTGAATTTTGAGCTGAGTGCCATGGCTCATACTGAAACATGAATCACTTTACATTCTGCTACTCTCCAAATATATAAGATGATGGTTCATTTTGGTGATAGTTTTTTTTGAAAATTGAAAATGAAGGGTTATGAAATGCTAAAAACATTTTGCGGTGTTGAAGAAAAAACATTGTACTATTCATCTAAGCAAAATAAATGTGTTGCATCTTAAAAGTCATTTTCACACATGTTGTGTAAAAGATTCCATTTTTATCACAGTAAATCACTTCTCCAAAACTGCAGTTTTGTCAATTACATTCTGGGATTTAATTCATTGTTTACTTCTCTTATGCTTCCTATTAAAATCCTCATCCAAACTGAGAGAACATTTCCTTTCCCGAAAGCGTAATATTTTTTAATATGGAGTTAATTCTTTTATCTTAAATTCTATCTTTTATTGTTCACTGCTCTGGAATCTGTGGAGCAATATATAAACGTTGAACTAAATAACAAATAATAATAATATTTGAACACCCAGGAACAAATTTTGACTGGCTACCATAAATGTATACATTTATGCATGCTTTATTCTGTGCAACATTTTTGAGAAAGTAATGGGTATAGAATCATAGAATAGTAGAGTCAGAACGGGCCCATAAGGCTATCGAGTCCAACCCCCTGCTGAATACAGGAATGCACCTTAAAGCATCCCTGAAAGATGGCTGTCCAGATGCATCTGGAATGCCTCTAGGGTGGGAGAGCCCACGACCAACCTAGGTCATGGGTTCCATGATCGTACTGCTCTAACAGTCAGGAAGTTTTTCCTGATGCCCAGCCATATTCTGGCTGCCTGCAACTTGACCCCATTATTCTATGTCCTGCACTCTGGGATGATGAGAAGAGATCCTGACCCTCTTCTATGTGACAATCTTTCAAGTACTAGAAGAGTGCTATCATGTCTCCCCTCAGTCTTCTCTTCTCAAGGCTAAACATGCCCAGTTCTTCCAGTTTCTCCTCATGGGATTTTGTTTCCAGACCCCTAATCATCCTTGTTACCCTCCTCTGAACCCCCTCCAGCTTATCTGCATCCTTCTTGAAGTGTGGTGCCCAGAACTGGATGCAATAGAATCAATGTGGTATAGTAGCTAAGGTGTTGGACTAAGAGTCGGGAGATCCGGGTTCTAGTCCCCACTCAGCCTTGGAAACCCAGTGGGTGACTTTGAGCCAATCAGAGACTCTCAGCCCAACCTACCTCACAGGGTGGTTATTGTGAGGATAACATGGAGAGGAGGAGGATTATGTACACCACCTTGGGTTCCTTGGGGGAAAAAAGGTGGGATATAAATGTAATAAATAAATAATCACACTGGCAAGCTGCTGTTAATATAGGAAACACCCTCTTACCATGGTTGTTCATTACCACTTGATTGCAAAGACCAAATAACTAATCCAAAAAATAAATACAAAGAAAAGTGGGCTAGTTTATACATGAATCACTGTGGCCTTTGGCTTACTTGCACCTGTGGTACCATGCCCTATTTCACTGGATTTACTCTTGTACATGGTTACCCCTGAACTGCTGCGATTGGATGAACATCCGTAATCACACATAGTCAAATGTGAAAAGAAGGTCTGTGCACATGGCTATCTGTATCTGATGAGGGCACTGGGCACATGCACATTGTATTATGCATGCAGTGTTACATCTTTCATATATGTGCATACATTTTTCTAAGGTGGGAGGAGAGTAGGAATTAGCACTTTGCACATATATATGCCTATGTCATGTATCGTGCACTGGGCAGCATATTTGCCATTATACGTATGGGATTCCCAGTTAGACCTGCACACCTTTATGCAGTGAAAAGGTAGCCTCAGAACTGTTTGAATTGTCCACCTCAACAAATCCAGTTGATCCAGTCCCTGTTTGTCATATACTGTCCCTTCTCAACAAAGCTCAGGATTATCCCATTTTATCCATTTGGGCAGAAAAATAACAGCTTGATCAAGCCTGTAGCTTAGTGGTGAACTAAACCCAGGCCTTGCCATAAAAATATAAACTCACCAATATAAACTGAGACACTTTGGTCTTCTTTGATTGTTTTTAAAAATGTTTATTTTAAAAAATAAATTACACCCCAGCTTTCCATTTAAATCCATATGTGGCTAACATCAAAATGTAAAAAAAAACCCAATGCAAATCAAAGCACTTCGCAGCAGAATAATCAGAAAGGCAATATAAAATTCCAACCTGCCAATGGCCTTTGTATAAAAGATAATTTTGCCTTGGTTCTTAAAAGATGTCAGTGAAGGCACCTGACAAATATCCCTGGAGAGCCCATTCCACAAAAAGGGGCACATCTGTACTTGAGTATATAGAGTTTGGCATTGATTTCAGAACGAGCAATTTGATAATTGGAGAGAAGGTTCAGATAGATGACCGAAGATTGGGTTATGACTGGCAACCTGAAGGAGAAGTAGCTAGCCAGTCAGGGCCACACAAGGCCCATCCTTCAAGTATTCATACAGACTCTCATAAAACCTGTTGCGTCTCGTTTACTTCACCGTTGAGGAATATTCTTTGGAGGCAGTGGAAGTGACCCTTTTTTTTACTGAGCTCTCTTTGGTCCCATTCAGACGACACGCTAAACCATTACTTTGTACAGCACCATGTACATTGATGGCGCTATATAAATAAATAAATAATAATAATAATAATAATAATAATGCTTAATCACAAAATGGTTAAAGGAATGCATGCATTCCATTAACTATTTTGTGGTTAAGCAGCATGGTTTAGCGTGTTGTCTGAACGGGGCCTTTGAAGCCCTGCAGAGCTTTAGGTTGCAGCATGTTTTTTAGGGGTGTGCATGGACCCCCCGCTCCGCTTGACTTCCAGATCTGCGATTTTCGGATCGGGCCGCTTCGCCCCGCCCCCGCTCCGCCCATTTCCGCTCCGCTCTGCTCAGAGCTCCGGATCCGGATCGGAGCTCCGTTTTTCCCCCCCATAGGGTTGCATTGAAAGCTAAAAAAGTAAACAACTTTTTTTCTGTTCAAATTAGAAACCTCACGTTTGGCAACATGACACCTCATGGACGTATACACACGCACGCCAAGTTTCAAGGCAATCCCATCATCCCCTGATTTTTGGGGAATTTATGAAAATCGGGCACCCCATTCACACCCCTTTCCATAGCTCCGTCAATTTGCATGTTAGAAACCTCAAACTCGCCACCATGAAAGCTTATCCACGTGTCCACATGGACGCCAAGTTTCAAGGAAATCCCATCATCCCCTGATTTTTGGGGGGGCTCTAACCTCTAACGCACCACCCATAACCCTAAGTCACACCCCTTTCGATAGCTCCGTCAATTTGCACGTTAGAAACCTCAAACTCACCACCATGAAAGCTTATCCACGTGTCCACATGGACACCAAGTTTCAAGGAAATCCCATCATCCCCTGATTTTGGGGGAATTTTTGAAAATCGGACATCCCATTCAGACCCCTTTCGATAGCTCCGTCAATTTGCACGTTAGAAACCTCAAGCTCGTCACCATGAAAGCTTATCCAGGGATACATACGCACGCCGAGACTCAAGGCAGTCCCATCATCCCCTGTTTTTTGGGGAATTTATGAAAATCCAACACCCATTCACACCCCTTTCCAATAGCTCCGTCAATTTGCACGTTAAAAAAACCCCTCAAACTCACCACCATGACAGCTTATCCAGGGATAAATACGCCGCACGCCGAGACTCAAGGCAGTCCCATCATCCCCTGTTTTTTGGCGGGGCTTAAACCTGCAGACCTCTCAATGGGGCCATTTCAAAGGAAATCCCAACATGCCATGAATTGGGGAGTAGAGATAAACCTATGAATCTTCTTCCACACTTGAAAAATGGATTTGGAACTTCCAAAACTCCAAGTGAATGCAGGAAGGACTTCTCCCCTGAGTCAAAGCCAGACGCACACAACATCCCTGCAAGGCGGGCAGGGGAGGAGAGAGGGAAGGCAGGCAAGCAGGCAGCAGACATTTCTGGGGGCATAAGGAAGTGAGCCAAGGATAAGCCAGTAATGCATATAAAATGGAATAAATAAATAAATAAACGAAGGAGGGGTGGAATTAAAAGCAGCAGTGTTGCTGAATAAACAACAAGAAGAAATTTTAAAAAAAGGCTATATCTGTCTTTTACCAGCAATAGGGGGACGTGTCCAGGGGAGGGGGAAGCAGCAGCTGCCAATTTGACTGGTGGTCAACCAGTCTTTTAAGAAGCAAGGCTGTCAGTTCAACTCATGAAAGATATTGCTCCACCACTAAGAGAAGTAGACCGCTCACTTCAACTCATGATAGGCATTGCTCCACCGGGTTACTCTCTTTGGAAGGCTCTGATGGCCTTCCAAGTACAGGAGAGAGTGAGGGCACATCCACATGGGATGCCCTAGGGGAGCTCATCCCCTTGCACCACATCTTTTCAGTTGTTCCCCAAAGTTAGGATGGGTAGCAGTGCTCTCTTATTATTGGCTTAGTATATGATTTCAGGTTGTGTTTGTGCATTTGGTGGGGCTACTGTTTTAAAAAAACACTGGGAAAAGTCCGTTCAGATTAAGAAAGAGAAGTTTCCCAGAATCCCAAGTTACCCGTTTTGCCTATCCCCTCCTCCAACTTTGGGATTATGTGATCATGACCGGGAGTTGACTCTGCCCCTCAGCAATCGAAAAGGTAATCTTTTTCCCACCTTTACCCTACTTTTTAAAAAATTCTAGCGCGCGACCCGCACCACACAGAGAGTAGTCTCAAAATGACCCCCATCCACGACTGTCTAAGCACAAGAATTTTCAGAACGATAGCTTAAAAAACAACCCAGTTATCCCCGATTCTTTTCTGCAATGCAATCCTATGGGCGAAAACCGCCGTTTGACCCGCGCTGTCCCTGTTTGTAATGTTCTTTACCCGATTTTTAAAAAAATATAGCACGCGAGCCGCACAACGCAGAGAGGTGAGAGTAGTCTCAAAATGACCCCCATCCACGACTGTCTAAGCACAAGAATTTTCAGAATGATAGCTTCAAAAACAACCCAGTTATCTATGGGCGAAATGTTTCAAGATGGCGATCGGAGCGGTCCGCCTGAAAGAGGAGCTCCGAAAAATGGGCGCTTCTCTTCGCCTTGCTTCTAGGGGTCCGCAGTCCGCTTCTACTCCGCCTCTGGGCAAGGCGGAGCAGGCCAATTCGCTCCTGCTTCTGCGCTTCTAATCGGAGCGGAGCACATGCCTAATGTTTTTCATGTTTTCAACTATTGTCTCCACAAACCTAGGAGCTAGGAACCAAGGTTATTTATTTAGCATGTATACTTGACCTTAATGATTTTGTTATGATTTGTAATTTTGTATTGCTGCTGTTTTTATCTGGTTGAGCTTTTATATTGTATTTTATATTATGGTTTTATACTGTTGTTTTATACTTTGAATGTTTTTAATTTTCGTGAACCGCCCAGAGAGCTCCGGCTATTGGGCGGTATAGAAATGTAATAAATAAATAAATAAATAACCTGATTCATTAAAATATGAAAGAGCAGTGCCTTACACAGTTGTTGAATAAGCACTAGTAGATTGTCTGCAAAGCAGCAATCTACTAGTGTTTATTCCATTGTTTCGATGAGGGCACAGCAAACTAGATGAAACGATGGTGGAGGGACTGGTCATCTAAAGATCCAAGTATTTCTTCTTAGTTGCTGTCCTTGGATTTCTCATTTTTGCCTCTAGTTATATTAGAGCCACTATGACTTGTCAAAGGTTTTGCCATCATGCTGACCAGGCATGGAGAATTCATGCAGTTCGGAGAGAATTGGGCTTCTGTAATCTCTGTGGCATTCCTGCCAGTTTCTTCCCTAACATAGGCCCTTTTTTTTTCAGATTGGTGGATTCATTTTCTTATTTTTCTAAAAAGCTCTTGTAATATTCATAATGTTTGAGTGACAACCAAAGTAAATTCATAAACATTGCATATCTCTAAACCCATTCTTCATTTGCAAAATTGCTGTCATTTCATCTTGCAAAGGCTATGACAGGCTATTATTATGGCAACAACAGCTTTATGGATTTAGAAGTACATATCACTTTTCAGCTAGTTTGTGTATTGAAGATCTTTGTATAATAGTTATAAAATCATAAAGAAGCATCTCTTTGGGTGCTATATAAAATGATGAAGGTTGAAGAAAATAATACCTTGTAGCCAGTGGATGGTTTGTGATAATAAAAGGAAACATTAGTATCAATGCTGAAACACTGATGCATTTTTTGGGTTTGACGGGTGGAAACTTTTTTTAATAAAAGAAAACAAGTTTTAAATGAAGATATACCTATTATATACGTTTGTGAATAACCTGTCCTTGCTGTGGAGTAAATTTGTAAAGTGGATGCTAGTAGTTTGTGTTTCTCAAACTAAGGAAAAATAGACTAGAACACTTGAAAAGTTTGTCTGGATATTAGGTCCAGAATAACTTTCAGGATTGAGGGGAGAGTGACATGCATGTTCTTTGCAGTCTTCACAGAGGCAAATATGAAGAGAGGGATCCTTAAACTCCCCTGACTCCCAATACCCAATAAGGCAAAAGAAAGTCAAAGGAACGCTCTTCCAGAACATTTGAGAACTACAAGTTCAATCGCAGCTTTTAAAGCTCAACTAAAAACTTTTCTTTTTCCTAAAGCTTTTAAAACTTGATGTTGTGCAGACTTTATACTGTTAGTTTTACCCTACCTGGTGCCTGCTTACCCTACCCTGTGCCTGTTTGCATTCTCTTCCCCTCCTTATTGTTTTACTATGATTTTATTAGATTGTAAGCCTATGCAGCAGAGTCTTGCTATTTACTGTTTTACTCTGTACAGCACCATGTACATTGATGGTGCTAAATAAATAAATAAATAAATAATAATAATAATAATAATAATAATAATAATAATAATGTGCTGTGCCCAATGTGGCGGTCAGCTACCTTCTCACTCCAGATGGAATAGAAAATTTGAAGCCTGTAATAATTACAATAACGATATTATGTATCATTTTTATTTAAATGTGTACGCCACCCTGATCCTCAAAGATGTAGGGCAGTTAGAATAAATAAGCTTTCTGCTACTATATTTCTTCGATTCTAAAAGACACTTTTTTCCCCATATAAAACATCTCTAAAAACGGGGTGCATCTTAGAATCGCGGGTGTGTTTATTATTTCTTAGAATCAAAGCTTTTTTTCTGTTGGTGGTACTGAAATTAGTGTGCGTCTTACAATCAATGGTGTCTTAGAATCGAAGAAATACGGTATTTGGAAAGTTCTTGCTCCTACAAAATCATTATATTTTCTTGAAACTTGCTTCTTATTTTAACACTCAAAGCTACAGGGGAAAAAGTCTGTGATATTTATAGCCCTGTTTTCTTCAATCTATTTTTGTCAGACTAAGGCTAATTTAGAATTAAGGGGTTAAAAACAGGAAGTGTGATTAAACAGGTGGGCAGTCCCTCCAGAGACTTTCCAGGCCTTGCCTACACATTCACATTTTCTTCCTCTGACGAAAATATCAAAGCAAAAGTGAAGCATAAAATTTTGAGATCCTTCTGTGATCAGTGGAGGAATGTTTCCAGTAAAAGCAGGAAATAGCTCATGCAAAAAATAGTATCTTCCTTACATGCAGATGATCACGGTTCATTTCTAGTAAATGTTTTGCTCGCTGCTTTAAGCAAACTGTAACTTCTTCAGACCGGATATCTTCACATGTAGCTCAGATTCTAAGTTACAGTCCAGCCCATACTATATACCTTCAGTGTGAATCTCCCCACCCCGTCCCACTCTTAGAAATGTTATTCTCTTAAAAGGGATGAGTAAAGCAAATAATTAAGGTTATTAATGTAATTTACAGAGAATGTATTTACAAATAACTGTTGTATCCATTAAGAAAAACCTGATTTTGGGTGTTCCATTGTCCCCAAAAGATAAAGATTTTTTTAAAAGTAGGTTTATAATGTGGTCTTTAACCCAGAGACGTCAATGAGGTTAGTATCACAGCCTCAGATTTGACAAAGTGCTTCCTCTTTCACTTCCAGAGACTGTACTCGTTGAAACTGTGTTCATTTGTAAGGGCACTTCACAAACGTACATGCTCTCATTCTTTTTATCTCATTGGAAATGAGCACTACTTCTCAGTCCCGTCCCGTCCCGTCCCCCCGTTCTCACAATCACTACTTTAGATTTGAATTAGTGCTCCACACATCAAATGCTCAAGATCATGTAAGCGTTGGGTGTCTTTTCATTCTTTCAGTGTATGCTTGGAGGCATTTTCCCACCTTCCTTGTTAATCCTTGGCTATGATCCAGTAGCTTTGATTGGCAGGGTACTGCAGATTTGTGAGAGCCTCCCAGTTTCTTCCAGCCTTGGGAGCTATGTATTTCCACCAGGGAGGAAAGCGCTGCAAAGACCGGCACATTCCAGGACATTGAATCATGCACACCCGTTAATTAGGATTACAATCTCACTTTTCAAATGTTCTTTGCAGTAGACCACTCTCCTTTGCAATTGCTCAGAGTTCCATGGAGGGATAGAATCCTAGGACAGGTGGCACCTTTCTTCCCCTCCAGTCAAGACCTGGATAGATTGAATGTCCCCGATACTGGACCCTTGTTGATCCACATTGGGCTTGTGGGGGCAAATGCATCCTTTCCTATCATCCCAGTAATCATCTCAGTGTGATCACTACTTTATGTTCCCCTTTCCCCATTTTGGGAGTCGTTTGGAGAGAACATCCTCTATTCCTCTTCTAATGCCAATGTAAAATTATTGCCCAGATCCAGAGATCGTCACATATAGCAGCAAGCTGTATGCACACAACTATCTGCAGAGATCTCAGCAACACTCCCAATTATCTGATGATTACTGTGATTTAGAAAAAGAGACTCTAGCTCAGTGGTAAAGCACATGTTTTGCATACGGAAGGTCCCAGGTTCAATCCCTGGCATTTTCCAGTTGGGCTAGAAAAACTCTTGCCTGAAACCCTGGACAGCCACTGCCAATAGTGGGTTAGATGGATCAGTGGTCTGACTTTCTGTAAGCAACTTCCTATATTGTTCTTAATAAAATGTATTTCGTTGTTGTTTTGTTGTTTTTTACTCTATTTGACTAGTTGGTTTTTGCTCATGGCTTTTCAGAGACATCAGTTGGAAAAAGAATTCTAGTGTAGTCAGACTTTAGCCTGATCCAGTAAGGCTATTCTTATTAAGTGCTACATTCATTGTCTGTCCAGGAGCAGCATCTTAATAAAGAACAGTGTATGTATTTTTTTCCATCATCCACTTGCCTACTCAGGCAAGTACTTCTGCTCAGTACAAGGTAGCCTATTTTGTGTGTCCCTGGGGAATTTCCAAGTCAGAGTTATATTTTTTTACTAAACGAGTCAGAAGGTATGTGGGTGGGGCAGTTCCCTCAAATACCATGACATCATATATGCTACCTATATCTATCTGGAAGGTTATTTTTTATATATAATTTGCATCATCATCAGAATACCATGTATATCACTAACTGACACACACACACACACACAAAATGTACAATCTTTTAGGACAGTTAGGATCTATAAACTCATAAGGACTAACAATAATCTTAAGTTTTTAATACTCTGACCAAACTCTGTCCCACACTTCCATGTACATCGCTGGACTTTAACTGATAGTTTACACCCCATTTTAAGGTTGGTTGCACCCACCACCATTTCTTTTGTCATTGGTGGAGACAGTGATGGGAAGACACTCATATCCGTGGTGTAATGTGATCCCTGATCCTCTTCCTTGATCTAGAAAAGTGACAAGGAATCAATGTAGCTAATGCCTTTCCTAAAGACAGCTCGGTCCCCCATTTCTCCCACATCCCTTAAATGTGACAGGCCTTAACTAATAAGAAATAAGCCATCACATAAAATTGACAAGGTAACAATCATTTTGTTATGACTTCATGTGCGGTTTGGCTCAAAGTTCTTTGTCCCACTGAGAGTTTGACAATAATGTGCACAGCAAGAGATCCAAGAGGTAGTGTGATGCCACCACAAAATGTTTCCTCCTCCAGTTTAACTCTAGTAGGGAGGGGTGAATTCTTCTTAGAACCTAGGATCTCCATCAATCTCAGTCTGCTAGGTGCTTCTCCAGTGGGGAGAGGTATTTAGGATCTGTTCATAAATTTACCAAAGAGATCTTGTGCATGTACTGGAGCAGTAGATCAACACAACACACCGGACTACATGCATGAAATTCATTTTGCTGGCTGTTTGCACAAACATCTAAATGCCTAAGATAAAGATCACAATAGACAGGCATATGCCTGTGATGGTGCTCACATCATAGGTTGCATGCAGAGGTCCATTAAGTGAACCAGCATTTAGGGGGTTATAACCCCAGTCTAGCTGAAAGAAAATTGGGGAAGACCAAATGTTTGGTCTTTTTGCCCCAGGAGCAGCTAGTGCTGGTGCACAGCTCCCATCTCTGTCTCCAACAATGATAAAAAAAAATGGTGGTGGGTGCAACCAACCTTAAAATGGGGTGTAAACTCCTAAACCGCCAGAGAGCTTCGGCTATGGGGCGGTACATAAATGCAATAAATAAATATGTTGAGTGTAGAAAAGGCTGTTCTTTGCTCTCAAAGCACCCATTGTCCATTTATCTTTAGTGCATTCCTACCCACCCACCCAAAAAGTGGCTTGCACATTTGCAAGCAGTTTTATTTCATTTTTAAAATACGTTGAGGTTTTTGGTCTTGGATGTATGGGCAAGCTATAGGTCACTTGAAAAGGAAGTTAAGTTCCACTTCCTAATTGATCCAGCAATGTTTTATCATGTCAAAACTGGGCAAACCTCAGAGAATTTAATGTGCAGGGAAATTGGGTTGAAAATATTCTTGCTTTTCCTGCTCTCTTGGCAGCATTTAACTCAGCTCTTTGAATTCTTATGTTCTCGAGGCTGTGGAGGGGGTTATAGTGTTTGAAGTTCATGCCCTCTTTGAATTTATCCCAGCTTTCTATTAAATATATTTTAGCACTTGGAGGTGGTTATTCGCTGGAATTATTAGAGAAACAGTCCTGACACCTTCAGATGTGCTTAAATAATCCTGTGCTTAGGATGGAGCAATAAGAGAAAGTTAAATTGGCCGTCTGGCATAAACCCATCTCACCTAATAACCTGTTCCTGGTACCTCAGAGCTCAGTGAATAACCCAAGATTTTGGAGAGTGTTCCTTCTCCATGCCCAAACGGAGCAATCTATTAAAATAATAAAACATCTTTCATAAGTTTTATTATTTGCTCATACAGTTATTCTGTGGAGGCTCTTTAAGATATAGGCTATTGTACACCCTATATTCTTTCTCACTTGATAATAATCTGCCAAGCTTTTTGTTAAAAAAATAAATAAAGGCTCTCTGAGGAAACACTTAATGTATATTTCCTTCACCCTCTGAGACCAGTGAAGGGAGCCATGCTTGAGATCTGTGAGGTTAGGAACCAGGGCCTTTTTAGTGGTAGCGCCAATGCTTTGGAATGCCAGTCTTAGCACAATGTATTGATTTTTAGAAGCCAGTACAAAATGTTTTTACAAAAGCTTTTTATAGTATTCAGAAGTCATTTGTAGATAGATGGGTGCTGGAATCATTTGTCTGCTGCATTATAAGCTGCTCTGCATTCTGTTGAACTTGGGCAGGATGCAAATGTATCCGTAATATCAAAGCTTGGAGGAACAATTTGTTTTCTAGGTTTGTTTCCCCTACTCTCTACATTTTTTGCAAATACCGGAGCAATACTAATATTTACCAAATATATGTATATAGTGTCTGAACATAAATATATCATTTGAAATGTCTTGGCAGGAGCCAAACTCCTCTGTTGGAGAGCGGAAGCATTTCTGTGCACTCCTGGGTAGGGTGGTGACCTTTCTTTCTAGTGGCAGCTCCTGGTGGAACATAGAAAGTGTACAGAGCCAGACCATTGGTCCATCTATGTCAGTGTTGTTTACACTGACTAGCAGCAGCTCTCCAAGGTTTCAAACAGGGTTACTTTCCAGAACTACTAGGAAGTGCCAGGAAGTCAATCTTCTGTGGTGCTATGGCCCTTTTCTTATGAAGAGTAATAATGGATTAGGAAAAAAGGTCCATCTAGCTGAGCATTCTCTTTCCATAGTGGCCAATCAGATGCCCATAGGACGCTCACAAAGAGGACATGAGTTCAGTAGCCATCAGAACTAATAACCATTGATAGCCTTATTCTGCACAAGTAGGATGGAAGAACGTACTTCCATGAAGTACGACTCTGGATGGTATGCCCCCTCTACCTTCCAGGAGGACTGTTCTTGCAAGGGGGAGTTGAAAGGCCACCCTAAATGGGCAGAACACCACCTACACCACTTATAGTCTAGCCATTGCGATGTGTGCATGATTTTGAAAGTGTGTGTGTGTGTGTGTGTGTGTGTGTGAGAGAGAGAGAGAGAGAGAGAGAGAGAGAGAAAATGTCTGTGCCCTGTTCATATTGTTGTTTCCCAGGGGAATTGCCTAAAGTGGCTCCTACTTAAAGAGATTTGAGCACAACCCAAAGTGAAGTGCTCTAAAGTTCCAGTCATTTCAATTGGAAATGTTTAACTGAATGTGTTCACTTTCTCACTGATGCCACTGGGCCTTAAACAGACAACTTTTGCTGGGACCCCCCAAAAAAACATGCAGATAGTTCTGTGCACCCAAAGATGGTTGGGGCTTGTATTTCTTTAGATGTAGCCTCTCTCTGCCAGACCACATGACACTTTTTTAAAACTGGGGATCCTGGCTTGATTGTTCCTTTTCTTGGAATCCATTATTTTATTCACTCACCCTGTCACTGTTGGAAGATCACTCTTGAACTGTTTATTATACTGTACAATTCATCTCAATTTCTGCTTTCCTCAGAATAATCTTTCCATTCCACTTATAAACCATAGCTTACGTTTAAATATTTTTCATTTTTCTCATTCTAAACTCCACTATGTCGAGATGTTAAATCCACACTCTCTCTCAAAAATGATACTTTGCAAATCATTCAAAACATTTTTCTTCATTATAGATCATTCGAAATATTTATCCAGTGTAAGCCAATAGGAATAAATTTATTTAAGTGTTCCCCTCCAACTCATGGTTTTCATGCTTGAACTTTTCCTGCATGTTTACAGATTTGATTTACTGAAAAAATGTATTAACTGTCTTTCCTAAACACACTCACACAAAGTGGTAAGAGTTTCACAAATTTTGTTGTTTTTAATTTCAGAATTTTTTTTGCCTGCATGATCACAGCATGTGCTCAGATCTTGTGAGGAGTTCCATCTTCTAAAATTATTGCCGTTAAAATAAGGATCTTTGTTATCAGTCATTTTATTTTAAAAAGAAGTTGCAATAGAAAATTCCCACTTGCAATTCTGCTTTCAGAGCTCACCTTTCTGCTTAATAATAGTGATGAGGCAATTATAGTTGAAAGCTGGCTTTTATTTAATATTGTTTGAAATAGTGGTTTAAAAATATATATATATAAAAAAAACCAGTTGGAGTTCTTTTGAAGAGGGAAGTAGAGGATGCCAGACGAGACTAGGAACGTCTGGCTTCTTTAACCTTTTACTGTAAGGAAATGGCCCTTTTTCCATTTTGCTTTCAAAAAGGAAATAGATTTGTGGTGATGTGGTTGGGAGAAGCTTTCACTTTCTGTGTGCTGGTACCATAGCCTTTAAACTCAGGAATGAAAAAAGGCCAGCATGGCATGAATAATTATGCCAAGCGATAGAAAAAGGATGAGAATGTCTTTCAGGGCAACAGGATGAAAATGACCGGCTATTTGCGTATGTGTTTCCTTTAATTACAGGTGTCAGAAACTACCTGAAGGAAGCCTTAGTGCATATAATTGCTGTACATGCCGAGGTGAGACGATTTCAGGTTATCCATGATTAGAGCAAAAATATATCAGTGGAATTGCAAGTTCAGTCTTCAGGAAAAGTAAGTCTTTGTCAGTGATAAAAAATAATTCCAAAGAAATGTTAGGCTGGACGATACTCCAGTCTTCAATCGGTAGGTTGTGATCATGATCTGGCGTAAGATGGGCTGTGCCAGTCAGCACCACAGCTATCTTTTAAGAGGGAATGAAGAGGATATAATGTTTTGTTGCAGCCCCTGCTTTGTTTTACTTATTTTTGTACTCTTTAGGGCAGCCTTCCTCAACCTGGGGCGCTCCAGATTTGTTGGACTGCATCTCCCAGAATGCCCCAGCCAAGAGCTGGCTGGGGCATTCTGGGAGTTGTAGTCCAACACATCTGGAGCACCCCAGGTTGAGGAAGGCTGCTTTAGGGGGTCAGTTACAGGCTGCAAGAATTAGACAAGAGGGAAAAATCTCAATTCCAACAAATGCTTTGGACAAAAGTCAAATTCAGCCTTTTAACAGTGTGATGTTTCTTTTGAAACTGCAGGTATTCGCCGTCTCAAAAGAGCTTGTAGCCCGAGTGCTGTCGAGGATTGTCGAAGCAGTTGCTGAAGAGCTCAGCAGGCTAATGCAATGCGTTTCATCCTTCAGTAGAAACGGTGCTTTGCAGGTAGTTGAGTTCTGGAAATGCTGCTGCTAAAGAAATGTAGTGTTTCTCTGCTGCAGACTTAGGGTGCTGTCTTTTCTCCTTAACAGACTTCTTGTTGGGTGTGGGGGAGGTGGAAGAAATGGTGGGGAAGGTTACAAATGAAAGGCGACGTCTGAACCTCCTGTAAACTTCTGTGTTTGAGGCAGTGTGGTTGCATAATAAAAGCCTTACCTGGATGCACCACTTTGATTGGTTTAAAAGTCATTCATTCACCCCAAGGAACCCTGAAAACTGTAGTTGCCTGTGTGTGTGTGTGGTGGTGGACTACCACTAGGGAGGGATCTTAATAGAACTTTCTGCAGCCTCACAAATGATAATTCCAGGCATTCGATGAGGGAAGTCATGGCTGTTAAACTGGTATAAAAAGAATGCAAGTTTATAGTGTAGATAGATTGAAAGATACCTTCCAGAAGCTTGCAAGAGGCACTTTGCTGCTGAAATGATCACATATAGTATCTATGATGGGAAAGTGAAGTGGATGCATTTCTGGATCAATCTAAAGGAGGATTCAGATGTCAAGCACGCACAGAGATACATGTTTACGACATATACAAGGAAGCGCTTTTCACTCCTGGGATGAGGGCTGGGGTCTTTGGGTACCAACAGAAGTTAGCTATGTACTATCATTTGTAGATAGCTTTACATTGTCAGAAAATCTACAACGTTTTTAAATTAAGATAGAAAGTTGCCATTTAGCCCAATTCTGAAAAGATGGGTGCTGCCATGTTTTGTAAGCACCCCTTGATTAGCCACTGCATCCACTAGTCTCATACCCTGTCGCCTTGCCTCACTGCATTTTTCCCCTATGACATCAGAAAGGGAAAAGGGTGGATTCTCTGGTTGGTCTTTTGTAAAGATCAGCACTTGGGGCTTACCAAGGGGAGGCAGACCACTACCTTTGCAAACCGTCCAGAGAGCTTTGGCTATGGAGTGGTATAGAAATGTTAATCATCATCATCATCTCCTCATTCTGATCCAGGATTGTCCTACTGCCAATCCCCTTTTCAGGGAAGTCCTCCAACAGCTAGCAAGAAGGATTAAGATAATTGTGCAACAAATTATTGTGTCCAAATTATTCTGAAATCACTAATACTTTACCAGGGCAACAGTATTACGTAGTCTAGCAGCAGCTACTTGATTGTCTAGCATTTATTAATCTGTGTGATTGTTCTGAAGTCACTAGAGAAATATAACTTGTGTTTCCTTATGTCATGCTGCAATTCTGTCTTGGAAATTCAAAACAAACACATGTGATAGAAATACAAGCTTTCTTTGGACTGAGGAAATCCCCTTAGAGTATCGTGTTGCATATTCCATCTATAGTTCAAAAAGTAATGAGAGCATTCAAGAATGTATAAATTTCTGAATTTCTTTCTGTTTTGGAAACCTATCACAGCACAATAAGATGAAGTGGGTGTCCCCAAACATTAGTACCCTTTAAAACCCTTAAGATCACTTGCCTGAAAAGCAGCAAATGTGAAACACTCAAATGGGAGAATAAAAACTATCGTTGTTGATACTCTTGAGCAGCAAAAAAGAAAAAACGAGAAAAGAAAGGAAGAACAAGATGTATATTGACTTCCTTCCTCTTTGGTAACATTGTGTATTAAGAAGCCTGAGCCTTCTTAGTTTAAAAAAGAAGAAGTGCCAGTAGTTTCTAAGACAATTGTTTTACAGTGCAGAAAAGGGCTTCAAGAACCAGTATTTGCAATCTTTCCCTAATATTGAGGTTTTCTAATATCAGATTTCCTGAACTTCCTAATTCTGTAGTTGGCCTTGCAGCTGTTTCATGACTGATATTTCCAGCACAGGAAACAAAATATTCACTCATTGCTTGCTGCTTGTACCACCAGTGGCTACATTTCATTTGTGCGAAAGAGACTCCAAGCCTTCTGAAATGAGTTGCTGAAGATATACATATATTTGTCTTAAGTTTGAACATTTCTGTCCTTCAGGCCCGGCTTGAAATTTGTGCTCTGAGAGATGCCGTAGCTGTATTCCTCACGTCTGAAAGCAAGTAAGTCCAAGAAGGCTTGCACAGTGGCAGTTAACAAAAACTTCAGCAAATGTGCACAAATCTAAAAAGGGCCTACGTAGTATTCCCTCCTGACTGGCAACTGGGAATGCATCTCCTGCTAGGTAGTATAAAGGGGCCTTGAAGCAATGGCAACATCCAGGGGAAGAGGCTTCCCCAGACTAGAAGGAAGTATGCAGCGATCTTGGGAATTCCCAGTAACAATATAAGAAGAGCCCTGCTGGATCAGAACAAGGGTCCATGCAGTCCGGCACTCTGATCACATAGTGGCCAACCAGCTGTCAGCTAGGGACCTACAAGCAGGTTCTAGTATTATGGGAAAGGGAGAAAAATGTCTCCCTATCCACATTCTCCACACATGCATAATTTTGTACACCTCTATCACCTCTTAGCATCCTTTTTTCCAAGCTAAACAATCCTAACGGTTGTAACCTTTCCTCATACAGGAGGCGCTCCAGTCCCTTGGTTATTTCAGTTGCCCTTTTCTGCACTTTTTCCAGCTCTGCTATCTATCTATCTATATGGTGTGGTGACTCCAGATCTGTTGTCCAATTGATTTAAAGCCACACACACACACACACAAAAAAAAAATCATGGAAGAGGTTTTGGACTCCAGGTGAGCCATTATTTCTTTTCTTTTAACTTGATGACTGCTATGTTCAAGCATAGCTGTGAGAAGAGAACTATGCCCCTCTCTACTGGGTGGGCAGGGGCTACTTGATGCAGAACTGCATATTTCTAGCCAACTCTCCCATCCCCACCCCTGGCAAAACCAATTTCCGCAGCAGAAACATTATTTGGCATGACTCTGGCTGCAGTTTCAGCATGCAGGTGTACACAGGCACACAACACCCAAGCAGCAAGGAACAGAGCTAATTTTGCTGGACAAAATGGCGTGGGGTGGGGCAGTTCGGTGTGATTGGCTTTGTGCAGCCATGACCTTGGTCATTCCAGAATGGACCAGTTAGATTGCTCCAGACAAATCCCCCATTGGAACAAACCTCAGAAGGCCAGTGGATGCCATGAATTCTCTCTCTGGGCATCCATCCCCACGCCCACCCCATTTTCTTCCACCATGATCTAGCAGTTCTAGATTGGATTTAAAAAAACAACAAGAGTTGTTTAGAAAGCTTCCCCCAACAGATCTAATAAAAGGAAGTAAAAGTTTAAGGCAGGACACCAATCTCACCACTGTTCCCACTTCAAGAGTCTGTGTCCCACAGCTGTGACAGAGAAGATTGTAAGTCTTCCTCATCCAAGTCTAGTTTGAGGGTCAATTTTTCAGACTGCCTGTAAAGAAAGAGAGCCACTTCTTTATCCAGTCTGTCCATCCCCCACCTAAGCATGTTTTTTCTGGAGTTGCAGGTCACCTAGATCTCCCCCCCCCCAACCTGAGGATCCAGGATCCTAGCAGGGTCAGATATTTTGAAGCAGGGTGAGCTCTTGGGGGAAGAGACTGGGCAGCCGTCAGGGCCAGAGCTGGCTTTTTCCAATGGAATATTTCCCATCCTTGCTACTCAGGACCCTGCACACCACTCAGCCTTAGCCAGTTGCTTCCCAAGCTAGTGCTACTTTTTGTCCCTTACTGAAGTTTTTTGACACTGCGTCTAGGTCTAATGATGAATGGAACAAACTGCCCTGATTTAATAAATTCTACACTCCCCTCAGATGTGGTGGAGAAAGTTCCTCTAGACAGTAGGTCCACTTGTTGCTGTTCTAAATTCAGCTGTTCAGGCTACTGTATTTTCCTACTACTACTTTTTCCCACCACTTATAATAGTAGAGTTGGAAGGGGCCTATAAGGCCGTCGAGTCCAACAGGAATCCACCTCAGACTTCTACTGATGGAATTGAAGCTGTCTTCTACTTCGGGACATCTGAAGCAGCTTTGAAAGCAACTCTTACTTAACACATCTCTGTCACCGCTCACATGTGAATCTCGAATCTAAGAAATTTGCAGCTGTGTGAATTCTCCGTGTAACAATGCATTTAAAAGCATTTCATTCATAATTCTGACGTTATTTGATTAGACTTTGGTTTTCAATTTTCCCTAACACTTTCCATTTTTTCCATTCCAAGCCTTGGGGATTAAAACAGGAAAAACTCTACTCTCTTTTCAAATGTTCCTCGTTTTTCAGCCCTTTACATCCCAGCTTTTATATATTCATCTTCTGACATGGTCCTCTTAGCATGAAACAAATCTGTTTAAGAAAGCTTAAGCAAAAAAATCCCAGTTTCAAGTATAATCTGATGGAATCTGTGCTGGCGGTTACCGACTAAGAAAGACAGTTCAATGAAAATGTCAACCCAGTGTCAACCCTATTCTACTATCATAGAATAGTAGAGGTGGAAGGCCATTGAGTCCAACCCCCTGCTCAATACAGGAATCCACCTCAAAGCATCCCTGACAGATGGTTGTCCAGCTGCCTCTTGAATGCCCCTAGTGTAGGAGAGCCCATGACCTCCCTAGGAAATTGGTTCCATTGTCGTACTGCTCTAACGATCAGGAAATTTTTCCTGATGTGCAGCCGGAATCTGGCTTCCTGTAACTTCAGCCCATTATTCCATGTCCTGTACTCTGGGATGATCAAGAAGATACCCTGGCACTCCTCTGTGTGACAACCTTTCAAGTATTGTAAAGAAGGCAAACTCCATGTTAGGCATTATTAGAAAAGGAATTGAGAATAAAACTGCCAGTATCATACTGCCTTTATACAAATCTATGGTGCGACCACACTTAGAATACTGTGTACAGTTTTGGTCACCACACCTAAAATAAATATTGTAGAGCTAGAAAAAGTGCAGAAAAAGGCAACTAAAATGATCAAGGGGCTAAAGCATCTCCCCTGGGATTGTTTAGCTTGGAAAAAAGGAAACTAAGGGGAGACATGATGGAGGTGTACAAAAATATGCATGGTGTGGAGAAAGTGGATAGGGTGACTTTCTTCTTCCTCTTCCATAATACTAGAACCCGGGGTCGTCCCCTGAAGCTGATTGGTGGGAGATTCAGGACAGATAAAAGGAAGTACCTCTTCACACAGCGCATAGTTAAACTATGGAATTCACTACCACAAAATGTGGTGATGGCCACCAATTTGGATGGCTTTAAAGGGGGGCTGGATAAATTTCTGGAGGACAAGGCTATTAATGGCTACTAGTCCTGATGGCTATGTGCCACCTCCAGTATCAGAGGCAGTAAGCCTGTATACACCAGTTGCTGGGGAACATGGGTGGGATGGTGCTGTAGCACCATGTCCTGCTTGTGGGTCCCTGATTGACAGCTAGTTGGCCACTGTGTGAACAAGAGTCCTAGACTAGAATGGACCCTTGGTCTGATTCAGCATGGCTCTTCTTGGGGGAACACCCCACTGTCAGCACAATTTTTGCATATGTCTTGATTGGGCCAGGAAACACAATCCAAACCAGCACGCACACCACTACCATCTGTGTAATCTAGATAGCATTGTGAGGACCAGTGGGAGGCTGCCTCTCTCCTGCTGAGTTTAGTGTGCTTTCCAGGGTGGTATGAATGTACTACAGAGAGAGGGAGGGAGGGAGGTTTTGGCAAGAAACCCCAAAACTGGAAACTTTCTGTAAAAAGACAGGATTTGTTATAGTTGGGGATTCTCTAACAGTTTGATTTTTGACAGCAATCTTGAACCAATTGTGGGATCTGACTGGGTAAATGAGTTACTGGAAGGGAGGTTCTTCCTTCTACTCTAGGCAACTGGCCTTCTTCTGTACCAGAACAAGAAATTGTGATGTTGCCATCGATTTAGCATTCCAGTCTTTAGCTCTGCTATCGCATTTTAAATCTCTGCGCTACTGCAAAGGTTTTACTCTGGTTGTTATATTGCAGTTTTAAGCCATTATATTTTATATTGTATTTGATGCTGTATTTTCTGGTTTAAACTTTGTGTGCACAGCCCAGAGTACTTTGGCTATTGGGTAGTATAGAAATGTAAGAAATAAATAACTAGAGTTGCTGCAATGCACGTGAACTAATTGACTTTTGTCTAATTTTAACAATGCATTACTTTCCCCCTGTTATACAAATGTCTAGTAGAGATTTAAAACTTATTTGGCATTAACTCAGGTTGGAAGCAATCCACAGTATGGTTCTTATTAGGCTTCCTTTCCTACACAACTGTCAAGAAACAGTGACGAGAGAGGCTGTTTATTCATTTTGTTTTGATCAGCCTTTTTCTGTTGGGTGCAACTCTGCTGTCACACGAAAGCAAAGTCTCCATCATATCGACTTCTTCATTCTTTCTGTGAACGCCCTCCATTTAATATATATAAAAAATGTCATTTTGTTAAAGGATAAGATATGGAAGCTTTCATAGAGAGATGATAGTTAAAAATTTAAATGGGGGGAGGGGAAGGCTTCATAATCGAAGTAAGAGGTAAAAGTGAAAAATTATTTTTGCTAAAGGTTTATGCTCTTTATGGAGTAAACTGCAGCTGATATTGCAGTGTGTATATATACACATGCACACTGAATGCTGGCCACAAAGCACTGTGGGAAGGTGTTACAAATTGCTGCATTTTACTAATGTTAATGTGGTCTTTGTTAATTTTAGATGGGAAAATTTGAGGAATGTGCATACTTCTACAACTGCATAATTGAAAAATACGTCTGTGCTTAAATACATATGGCGGTTGGGAGTAAAAAGACTTTTGTGAATCTTGTGTAGGATAACCATATGTTTAATGTTACAGCTCAAGCTTTAAGCAAGCTCTTGAAGCTTTGCCTCAGCTGTCAAGTGGTGGAGATAAAAAGTAAGTTTGTTTCCTTGGTAATTTAGAAGGTGCGTTCTGTGAATAATAGAGTGGTTAAAATATTCTATGAGAATAATCGCTGGCATTTAATATTTTTGGTCCAAGACATGGTAGACATGCTGCTGCTGGTGGTGGTTCCGTTTTGGCACTTTTCCATGTATGCGTTCTATGTGGTCCTTATGCTCCGTATCTTTGCAAGAACTCTGTGCAGTAGATTAAGCCAGGAGTCCCCAACCTTTTTGGGCTGGTGGGCACATTTGGAATTTTGAGACTTATGGGCATTCTCACAAGATGGCTACCAAGGGCTGGGGCTTGCCCATCCTTAAAATGGCTGTCATGGTGGTTGGCATATCTGGTCACACACAAAAAAAAATTTCCCAGAAGGTAAACTGGAGAGACTAACAGAAAAGTAATTTACCAAGAACCGAACTACAAGGCGGAGGAGGGTCTGAGCTCCAAAATACTGTTTTGAACCCAAATAACGATGATGCTGGAAGGCAACATTTCAGTTTGCAGCACACCAGCCTCCCAGTTAATTTTTTTAATTGGTTTTTTTTTAAATGAACTAAGCGTCAGGAGGGCCAGGGAGTTGTGGAGACCACTGTGGGCCCCATTGTGAGACCCAGTGGTTAGGCTAAGAGGTACTGACTTAGTGCAATATTACCACACAAGGAATTTCAGGGGCGAGCAGAGATTTAATCTTGGGTTTCTCACATCCGAATGCAACACCCTATCCACTTCACCACAGTGGCGCTCAGACTCATATCACCTTATTTGCCCATTGGGTTTAAACTATGCAAAATTGAAGGTTTTCCTTTAGACGTTGTAAGTTTAGCCGATTTAAATTTCCACATGTATTATTGGGATTTGTGTTGTTTCCAGCTGCCTCCGCGCTGAACGTCAAGCAGCAATGGACATACCCAAACCACTGTTGAGTTTCCTGCAGCTTGCAGGCCCAAGTGGTGAAGGGTTATATTCACTGCTGGTTATTTGTCCGTATATACTGCTATTGCATCTGCAATCTCACCACACACTTCATTGCAGCATTTCAAATAATGAATTCAAATTTATGGAATGATTTAGACCTGTTCGTGTTGCCAGTGACATATTATATTTAATATTGACTTATTAAATATTGACTGTGTGTGGTTGCTGTACTAGTACCCGTTCCTGCAGGGTGTTATTGAGGAAGTAGATACTGACATGTTTATGTCTTTTACTTGCTGGCCCTGGCAAAGATTATACAGCTGTGGAATTTACTGCAGTTATTAAATACTACACTTTTTTCAAGAGGAAATTGGTAGTGGCTGCCTAAAGACTAACTCATATAAAAGTATGTGGTTTCTTCTCTTTTCTTTCCTAGAGTTTTGAGAGACCTACTTCTCTCTGCCCCTTAATACTTATTCTTTTTTTAAAAAACACCTTAAGAGTTGCATTTACCATTTAAAGGCATTTCTTCTCTGTTGGCTTCACTATCTACCAATATGAGGATGTTTTATCAGAATGTTTAGCAGTTCTTTGATTTAACCAATGAGGAAAAGTTGTGAAATGAAAAGGAAGCATGCACTGAACTACAACCCAAACATGGTTGTGCCATACAATAGTATATAAACCATTAACTGAGGCCATGTAGGTTAATCCATTGTCTGTCTGAATTTTATCTGGCTTTACAAATAAAAAGAAACTAAGCTGCAACCCTATGCATACTGAACTAGATTCTAGAATTGAGAGTATATTCTACTGAATGTGTCTCACTTCTGAATAAGCCTCAAAGGCACTCCTTAGTAACTAAGAAGGACCAATCATTCCCCACCCACCCCTTTTTAAACCATATGAGATCATTCTTTAGAAGAACATGCATTATTATTTTTATGAAATCACAAGAAATGCCATCAAAATACTGTTCCTGCCATTTTATTTTGAACATATCCAAGAGCAGGCCATTGAACCTCATGCTGAATCCTTCTTCACCCAGAAATCATAGTGTATGCTTGTGTGTCTGGGAAACTGATATGGCGCCCTTAGGAAGTGTGCACAGAATCATTAACGCGAGAGGACTTCTGCTCATGAAATGGGACTTTCCCTTTCCCTCCTCTCCCTTGCGGCCCCCGACACACCCAGATCTGCTCCAGAGGGTCCCCAGCCTCGATATATACTATCTTTACGGTGTATAACAAAATCCATTTACACTCCTACTATTTCCGTCCCCCAAGCCGCAGGTCTATAAACTTTGTTGGTTCTTTTCATGCCCAAAATGTATACTCTCCAATAAATGAGCATCTGAAAATATTTTCCCTTTCCACAGGTTGCTAGAAGAGCTGCTGAATACGTTCAAGAGTAGCATGCAGTTACAGCTCACCTGCTTTCAAGCTTCTTCTTCCACAATGGTGAAGACATAAGGAAACTCTGAATCGTAATCATTTCAAGAAAAGGAAACAGTAAATCCCATCACTCTTGATATTTGTATTCGTTCTATACATGCCGTTGTATTTCATTTGCTGTTCAGCTTACTGACAACTGTATTTGTTCATTTGTATGAATTGTGTCTCTTGAATTAGGATTCCAAACTAAAACAACTTCTTTACTTAGCCAGTCACTCTACATTGCTAAAAGACTCATTATTGCCAGAAAGAATGTGGAACACAAGGTTTCTTTGTTGGGAGTATGTCATGAAAATATGCTGGATGACCCATTTCAAATGGAGTTTACCACAGTATGTTTGTAAGTGCTTGGCAAATTGGTTGTATGCATTACCCTACCAAATAATGAGGAGAATTTTTCCACTTTCCTGTTTCTCCAGATTTCTGCCCGATATAGAAATGTGGTAAAATTCTCCTTACTGTACAACATTGTCTTACCGAGTGATGATACATGCCACGGTCATCCTGTTTATGCACCAATAGACCTGTCTATCTGACCCAGATACACCACTTGCCAGTGACTTCTATGTGGTGATCTGTCTCAACCAGAGAGGACTCCATATTGCAGCACAACTCTCAGTAGAGAACTCTTTTGATGCCTTGCAGAATTAAGCTGACCAAAGCTCTTTCAAGATTTTACTGTCTAATAAATATAAGTATGCACTTATGCCTTAATGTGTGAAAAATTCCATTAGGGATGGGTGGGTAACACACACACACACACACACACACTTTTCTGAGCCACAAGATACATGGACAAAACATGAGAGGCTGAACTCGAGGCTGTTCATCTTGGACTGATGCAGACTTGTGTTACGTGTTACTTTCCTGTCTGGCAACAGCATCTAGTGTTCTGGGGCGGGTCCTACCAGTACTGACACTTTCCCTGCCTCTCTCCACCCAGCAATGCCCACGGCCCCTTGGGCCTATTCCTGGCAGTGCCACTACAGCTCCTTGCAAGCAGGCTTGCCCAGCAGTGGCACTGTAATGGGCCAGGGAGCCAAGCTGCTGCCACTGCTGTTAGGCAGCACCACTCATGAGGAGGTGGCTAGAAGATGCCCCTTGTGCTCGTGGGCGATGATGTAATGGTCTGGGGTGGAGACTCACCTCCCAACCCATTGCAGCAGCACCAAGTAAGCCCTGCCCACACACAAGGGAGTGATCAAGTCTGGCAACTGCAGCAACAGCACCTCAAGTTCATCAACACTGGTGTCAGGGTGGGGGGCAGAGGGTAGACCTCCCTGGTTCTCCCACAAAAAACAATCTAAAGCTGGGGCTGATTACTTTCCCCACACTAGATTTCTATGGCCTGGTTCAGACAACATGCTAAACCACGCTGCTTAACCACAAAATGGTTAACGGAATGCATTGATGCATTCCATTAACCATTTTGTGGTTAAGCAGCATGGTTTAGCGTGTTGTCTGAACCAGGCCTATGTCTGGAGGGGGCTGTTTTCCCTATCAAACAACAAGTTCTCAGATATCTTCATTGTCCATAGTTTTCAAATGTGAATACATAGAAGTTTCAATGCTGATATAAAAACAAAAACCAACATCTATTTCTAAGCAATAGTATTCTTTTTGTAATGCTTTGTTTCCACTAGATTTTATTAGCGAAAGTTCTTCGTTAAGGCTTTTCCCACAATTTAAATGTAGGAAGAGAAGCATCTGAAAAACCAGTGTAAGAACCTGTTGATACCTAAGGTGCAGGGTGACCAAATGCAAGTCATTGAGATCCAAATGAGATCCAGTAGTGACGTCATCTTAAAAAGGCTTTTCTGTTTTAAAGGTATCTATGCCTTGATTCGCAAACTATAATATGAATTTGCTTTATAATGGCTAGCCAAAGATTCTTGTGTAGCCAAAAACTTAAATTATGACACAGTAGTTGAGCTTACCATAAAAATTAATTTGCCAACTGACTTTTTAGTAATGCATGTGGATAAACATAACATTATTATGTGGTAGTCTGGGCAAATATGAATATAGTAATCTCTGTGGTATCAAAGTCCGCTTTCCTATTAACAAGTCCAATCTTAAGAACATAAAATTGTCGTTGTGAAACCAAGCACTTATTTAAGTAACAGAGGAGTAGAGGGTTCAGCTCCATGGTAAAGTGTGACAACCATGGTGGCTTTTTTTGGTCTTTTTGGTGTGTGTTTTCTGATTTCAGTTTTGTACTTTATTTACAAAATGTACATTATTACATTTATATCCCACCTTTTCTCCAAGGAGCTAATGATGTATACACACTTGTACACTCATCCATCCATTGTACCCTCAGCAGAACCCACAGATGTAGGTTAGGCTGTGAGAATGTCGATGGGAGCAAGATGTCCACATGGAATTGGCCTTTTTGCCTCATCTTTAAGCAAGGCTGTTGAAACAAATATATGCAGTATATATATGCAGGTAAGAAACAAATATATGCAGTATACTGCTTTTAATAACCATTTGCTAGTATCCAGTAACATCATTTCTGGATTGTGGAATGCATAAGTGGAAATGTGGCTTTCCATGCACAAAAGCACATATTCTACAACCTTGTCCTCCTCTCCTGCACCAGCACCCTACGCTATGCACAGGAACATCATTATGCTTTAAGGTGGATTCCTGCATTGAGCAGGGGTTGGACTTGATGGCCTTATAGGCCCCTTCCAACTCCACTATTCTATGATTCTATAAGAATTGGTCAGTCCCAAGCTTGTTGAGGTTCTTGAAGGTCAGTCCACCTTGAAGGTCAGTTCACTTCATCCCCATTCCTGAATATGAGCTTACCCACCCCACCCCCAAACCAGGAAAACCAGCACCCAAATAAATACTTTCCCCAAGGATGAAAATGCATTTTTTTTCCAAAATACGTGCTTTTTTTAAGTGTGCGTTTTTCAAACGAATGCATTTTTTAAAATGTGATTGCAAGTTCAGGGATACACTACTCTTGCTTGGAAAAAAGTGCTCACGTTCAGGGTTGCAAACGGGGCAGTTTCTGCTGCTTAATGAGCTAAAATGAAATTCTCCTTTGCAAGAGCTTGTAGCCCGAAGTGGGCAGAATTAGGTCCAATTCACACAGAGCAGTACCAGAGCATTAGAGGTACAGCTGAATTTCCTGTCTTAGGTAACATCTGATGGGGAAAAAATGCATTGATGCTGCTCGTGCTGGTGCCCTCCCCTCAATACCTACTTCATCCTGGCAACGTGTGATTCCGTTCGTCAAACACTGAGCAGAGAGGGATCAAATCATGGTGAAGGATCTTCTAAAGCATGCCATTGGAGGCTGGAAGAAACAGGCCTGGTAATGCATGAAGAAGCTGCCTATTCCTGTCAGTGTGATGCTTGGTGGGGCTGGCAAATAGTTAAAACATTGTCATTGGTTGAAAACTTGCATGAGTAGCTCTAATGGATTCACTCTCTGTACTTAAGAACATAAGAATTGTGCTTTTAACATGTTGGTGGTTTTATTATGGTTTTAACTTTTGTGAACCGCCCAGAGAGCTTCGGCTATTGGGCGGTATAAAAATGTAATAAATAAATAAATAAGAAGAGCCAGGCTGGATCAGACCACCGGTCCATGTAGTCCAGCATTCTGTTCATAACAGTGGCCTGCCAGGAACCCATAAGCAGGACACCAGCGCAACAGCACCTTCCCACTCATGTTTTCCAGCAGCTGGTGTACAAAGCCTCTGATACTGAAGCCGTGTACTTCATACATGGAGTCTAAGAAACTATGTCAAAAGAAAAAAGAAAAACTGACCACCTGTTAAACTGCAGTGATCATCTTTCTGCAAGAATTAACATCTATGTGGAACCACTGGGGAAAGTCACCAGGAGGTTTGGGCTGAAGTGTCATCAGTATATGGATGTTTCTCAGCTCTCCTCATTTCCAGCTGCACGTCCCGTGGAAGCTGTTGAGCTCATGAGCCAGTGTCCGGAGGCTGTTTTGGGGTGGATGAGGGCAAACAAGCTGAAACTTAATCCAGACAAGATGGAGGTAGTGTGGGTTGGGAAACCAATTACTCTGGATGGAGGTTTACATCTGTGCTTAGATGGAGTTGCACTCCCCCTAAAAGGCCAAGTGTGTTGTGTGGGAGTCATCTGGGACTCTGTGGTAACTGGGGAAGCCTGGGGTGGGGGTCCCTGTGGTGTCCAGAAGTGTCTTTTACCAGCTCAAGGTGGTACACCAGCTGTAGCCCTATTTGGAGAGAGAATGGACCTTGTTTGCCTCAGTTATCCATGCCTTAGTGATGTGCAGGCTGGGCTACTGTGATGTGTATGTAGGGCTACCTTTGAAAAGGAGAAACCATTTAAAGTGCTGGTTCTTACCTTTAAAGGTTTTAAAATTTGACACCAAATTACTTGGAAGGATTGCCTTCACAATAGAATCCTAGAATAGTAGAGTTGGAAGGGGCCTGTAAGGCCATCAAGTCCAACCCCCTGTTCAATGCAGGAATCCACCAGTACCAGCCTGCCTGCACTTTAAGATGAGCAAGCGAGGCCCTTCTCATTTGCCCACCTGTGAGAGCAGTTAAGGGCTGTTTCTGCAGTGGCACCACACCTCTGGAATAAGCTGCCATCAGGGATGTGTCAGCCTCATCATTGCAAACCTTGGAAACATGCTATGTACTTTGGCCTTACCTTGATACGTTTACTGTTGTTGTTTTATTGTGCTTTTAAAACCACAGTGGTTTTTATTACATGGTTTATTATTGTGCACCACCATGGAAGGGCTCCTACCCTAAAAGGCAACCAAGGAATATTTTAAATGGATAAATAGCAATTATGCTGTAGAATGAATGTGCCCTATATGCAGGTTCGCAGCAATTAAAAATGGCCAGTTACTGGAAAAGCTTCTAGCCCTGTAGCTGTGAGAAGTAAAATAACAGTGGTATATTCTGAAACATCTGAAAGACTGCGAACAAAAATTTCACTTATCTTTTCAAGTGTTATGAATCACAGGTGCTAGAAAAGGTCCTGAGGGTGATCAAGTCCATCTCTTGCCCTAACGCAGAATTATGCACATATTGCCCCTTCATCGAGCCTAATTTTTTTTATTTGTAGCATTAGATGGTAATCAGTGAACCTTTGCTTTTGTTAGGTCAAATTCATACTATAAACTCAAGTCCTGAATGTTCATTAATCAAAGTGATAAAATGGGGAAGTCCTTTTTAATTGACTAAGCAGCTATTTGCTTCTTTGACTTTGCTAGATCCTGGCAACAAAACTATAAATATTTCACAAATTCCCTTTGTTAATAAAGCGCGGGGGCTGGGGGGCAGGCCTGGGAGGTCCAATCCTGGGGTTTTTTGCCCAACCCCTTTTGCCCCTCCCCCTTTGCCTTTGACCCCACCCACCACCACTGGAATGCCCAATGACTTCTCCGAAACTAAATTTGGACTGAAAAAGGTTCCCCTCTCCTGCTTTAAGAGGAGGGCAAGAACCAAGGGCCTTCTTTCTTTCCCATCATCCTTTCCTCTTTCTCCCAATCTGAAAAAATAGACATCATAACCTCAAAAGCATTTCCCCTGCAAAGTTGTTCAAATTCTGTCATGTTATGAAGGACTAGTTGTGAATTCCTTGGCAGACTAATGTTTATGTCAAGTTTATGACCCAGTTTCCAGATATGGGAGTTACTAAACTAGAAAGCCTCCTTTTTGTCAGGATTTTGAGTCTGTTTATAGACCCCTATCCAACCACTACCACATCCAGGCACTGGTCCAAAGCTTACACAGTTTCCCCTGATTCAGATACTACCGAGAAATAGAACTGGGTGTCATCAATGTACTGAAGGAATCTCGCTCCAAATCCCCTAATGACTGCTTGTATATTGTAATTAATATATAAATAGGGTGGCCATGTGCCCTATTTTACAGAGGAGAGTTCTCTCTTTGAAGGGCTGACAGGTCACCTGGTTACAGTGTTCCCCTCTATAGTGAAATGTGTTGTAGATACATTTAAATACAATGTGTTTAACTGCATTGTATTCATGTCCCCTTTGTCTATTTTTTGCAGGCAGGGGGAGCATTTCCTCTTTTGGGAGGTGATTTGTAAATATGTGGCCATTCTATATGTAATGTAAAGAGGAGGTTATGGAGGACAAAACCTGAAAAAGCTCCTCAACCTCCTGAGGCTTTTGGAAGGTCCTATTGATGTAATTCGAGAACTCTTCTACCCTTTGACATTGACCAAAGTGAGTCGTCTCTGATAGAACCCAAGAGTTCTCTGATAAGAAGCATTCTCATACAATTTATATGAAAGCTACCTCAGAATTTTATTTTATTTTTTTAAAAGGTATAATTCTAGGAAACATTTGAAAGACATATGAAGAGAAAAAGGTCAGTTGCCATCTGACAAGATATATGAAGTTGGGTGGTGCTGAAGCACTGAATGTGATGTTGTTTTCCTGTCTGTAGGTGTACGGTTGACCAAGTTCACATGACCATGGTTGACCAAGTTCACATGACCATAGTTGACCAAGTTCGCATGATCATAGCCCCCTTGCATGTTGGTCGCAAGCTGCCTAATTAGCATTATAACCCTTGCAGGGTGTGGGTTGTTGTGACGTCCGAACCTGGCAAGGGTGAGTACCTGGCAAGTGGTTCTCCAGTACCCAGACAAAGGTAACGGAGAGAAGGAGGTGCAGTGGCAGTCACTGCCTATCTCCTCCGTGGTCTCTGGCAAGCGAGTGGTAACGCCGTGGGGAGAGAGGAGGAAGAGCAATAGCGTCTGGTGGCAATGGCAGTGAGAAGGCCGACTTGCTGAGGGAAAGGGCCTTGCCCAAGCGCCCTCTAGAACCTGGAGCCGGCACACTTTAGAAAGAGATGCACGGGTGTGAGCAGGCCCAGAGAGAGACATGCTGGGCTCTGAGTGATGGCCACCAATTTGGATGACTTTAAAGGGGGGGGTTGGATAAATTCCTGCAGGCAAAGGCTATCAATGGCTACTAGACCTGATGGTTGTATGCTATCTCCAGTATCCGAGGCAGTAGACCTGTGTGCACCAGTTGCTGGGGAACATGGGTGAGAAGGTGCTGTTGCACCATGTCCTGCCTTGTTGGTCCCTGGCAGACAACTGGTTGGCCACTGTGTGAACGGAGTGCTGGACTAGATGGACCCTTGGTCTGATCCAGCGTGGTGCTTCTTATGTTCTTATGCAGTGTGTCAGGGCTGTCCTAGTTCCAAGCCCACATCCTAAGAGCCAGGCCTGCTCAAGGTCGCTGAAGAAGTCCAGCTCCCTTTCGGAAATGGCATGTTCTTGTGGGCCTCTGGTATCCCCAGTGCAGACTGTGGGAAGGACCACAGTAACCAAGCAGGGCCACGGACAAGGCAGGTAGAGCCTGCATGACCTCCATCACAGCTATGAGGCAGGCAAACAGGGGAGGCTTCGTACCTTGGAGAGTTCCTTTAGAGTTCTGGCTGAAACTCGGAGTGGATCCACACACACACACACCCTCCATGCTGACATAGGAGCCATCAGCACCCCCTGTTTGCCACCCCCGTAGCTGAGAGGGAGGTCACGCAGGCTCCACCTTTCCAACCTGCCTAAGAATCGGCCTTTGCCACAACCACGCGCCAGAGGACTTCAAAGGAATCTGGGTCTTGGTTTTGTCATTTGAAACATGACGTCCAAAAACAGGAAGGGAGAGCGATACTGTTTTCTCCGGGATTGGGGGGATTTGGATTTGGTGTGAAGAAGAGCTCTTTCAGTGGTTGGCTGGTTAGCCATTCTTTGCTGCTTTCTTCTCAAAGGGGAACTCTCTTCTTCAGGGCATGTGCTATTGTCATTAAACCATTAGCTTCGTTTTGACCAGCGAACAGACGCTGCTCTTGGGCTTCGTTTCCTAAAGGAACTGCATCATATCAGAATTTAGGGGCAAATACCAATCCAGAATAAGCAGATTCTGCTTCTAGTCTGTGTTTGACTTCTAGCTTGTTTATACCATCAGAATGCAGTGGTAATGACCGTGTTCGCATGACCAATTTGAGCCATGGTAGCTTAAATAAGCCACACTGGCTTGCGTCATGTGCTGGGGGCTCATTCTGTAACCGAGCTCCTGCTCATAGGTTCTCATGTCATGTCATCCAAACCCTGCAAGGGTGGGTTCTTAGCATCATTAACAGTCCTAAAATGGCCCATGGGTTCCTGGCCTTTTCCCAACATGGGAAGAGTTTTAGGCAAGGTTTTAAGATTTTGGTTCAAATGTACAACCTCACCCCACATCACCTGCAAGCAGTGGAGGCTGGTGGCTCCAATGCGCTGTGGGGCTATAAATCCACTCCAGGTTTCAATCGGAATCACTCAGAACTACAAAGGAGCTATCCAAGGTACGTTGCCAAGTTCTGACTGAAACCTGGAGCAGTTTTCCCACCCCACTGACTTTGGAGTCACCAGCCTCCACTGCCTGCAAGCTGGGAAGAGGACGGTATACTCAGCCCTGAAGCTTCTCCGAGAACGTCGGGGTCTCCAGCTTTATGCAAGTGGTCCCCGTTGCTCAGTGACCCCGTACACCTTTCACCTTTCTATCAGCTGGTTGCCTCAACAGGTCTTATCAAGTGAGCATCGCTTTGCTCTCCAAAGAGCTGGCATGTTCACTAAATCCCAGACTGAATAAAGTTGCAGTGAGTAATTATAGTATCAGATGATAATATCTCCGTTCTTTGAGAAGGTGCAAGAAGCAGAGTGAGTGGGAAACTCTGCTGACATTCACTTCACCTAACTGGCAGAGCTGCACCGAACCAGGGAGAGGGGCTGCAGCCATGCCCCGAACAATGCAGCTGCTGAAATCCCGTGCATTTGGGTAGGACTTAATCCCACAGAAGCCACAATGCCAAAATCCTCGCCAGCCGCCATGAAGGCGTTCGAATTACTTTCACAGCAAGTTAATATTCACTTGGTGTGGTTTAGCACTGAATGGCTTTGTTTCTTTATCCATCCATCCATTCATTCATTTAAATTATTTATTATTTATTTATTTAGAATATATACCACTCCCCATTCAAAAATTTCGGAGCGGTGTACAAGGTAAAATGAAAAAACAGAATAAAACAGTTAAAACAAAATTTAAAAAGAAGCAAAAACAGAAATCCAAGGCTGCATGTTAAAGAAAGGCTTCTTGGAATAAAGATGTTTTCAGGAGGCGCCGAAAGGAGTACAAGGTTGGCGCCTGCCTGACCTCCAGAGGCAGGGAATTCCACAGGAGGGGGGCCACCACGCTGAAGGCTCTTCCCCTGGTGGATTCCAATCGGAGGATGGATCTAGGTGGAACCACCAGGAGCAGGCCCTCGGATGACCTCAGTGACCGGGCAGGTTAGTAAAGGAGAAGGCGCTCTCTCAAAAAAATATTCAAAACACCATAAAGGCATAAAAAGAAGTTGACGACAGAAGATCTGCAAAAGCAGTATAAAAATAATAACAAAAGAATCCAAGTAAAACGGAGCAACAAAAGTTTAAGAGCCTGGGGAAATAAAAAGGCTTTCACCTGATGCCAGGAAGACATCAGAACATTCCAAAGGTCAGGGTGCTGACACTGAAAAGGCCCTGTCCTCGATAACGATCTGTTCACACCTCAGATGTTCTGACATTCGTGCCAACCTGTAACTATTCAAGAATTTGGTTGCAATATGCCATCATTGCCTTTCCCCCAGTTACCTTCTGGACATCTACATAGTACGTAGCATGGTATGAAATAAGTGCCAGAGCCGTGTTGGGCCAGTCCTGTTGGACCAGTTTGGCCATGTAAAAACACGCTGAGCAAAGCTAGTTTAATGCCCCTGTTTGGCATATTGGGAGGTCATTGTGGTGTGGTGGTAAGAGTGTTGGACTGGGATCTGGGGATGTCCAACATGGTGCCTGTGGTCACCCATGTGCCCGCACCTTTCTTGGCACCCTCCAGGCTCCCTGCCTCTCCTACTTTTTATTTCTTAAGATTTTTTTTTAATTACAACAACAATAAATTAATTGGGAGCCTGGCATGCTACAAAGTGGAGGGCTGCCCTCTTGCTTTGGGTCTTGGAGATCAGACCCCACCTATGCTTTGTACTTTGACTCTCAGGCTAGTGACTTTTCGTTTAGTCTCTCCTGTTTGCTTTCCGGGAAATGAGTGTTTTGTGACTGACGGTGCCCACTACAGCAACCATATTATGAGTGTACAGGCCCCACCCCTCCATGGCAACACTTTGGTGAGAGTGCCCACGAGACTCTCCCAACATTCCAAACGCGCCCACTGACTACCACCCCAAAATTTGGGGACCCCTGAGCTAGTTCTTCCCCTAGTTCTCCCTCCTGACATATAGTTCAACTTCCGCTGTGTTACATTGTTGGGTGTTTCCCTTGCACTGCTCACCATGACTCACTGCTGATGGTGAGTCTTTCCCACTATGATGACATATATTGTATTTCAATTTACAGTGTCTTTCCATTGAAACCTTTCTCATTTCAGTGCAAATAGGCTCCATGTGAAAACAGTGGCACGGCTGGGTAATTTTAGACTTAATGGTCCAATGCGGGGAGGGGGCTTTAGGTAGCCATGTGCATTACTTCAGTGGTGAAGCACACAACTGACATTTATCTCCCACATCCCTTCCAACCACACTATTCCATATTTTAAAACTGCTTCTACAGTCCTGGCATGTTAGAACAACAACACAACTGTTTGCCAACCAGTTCAAGCATACGCAGATTTGCTTTTTAAACTTACTTTAATCATAATAACAACACCATGCCTATAGGAATTAAATGGAATTTTCTTCTGCTGTCCTGATGCCCACATCACCTGCCACTCTCTGGTGGTCATTTTGGCCCCTGGCTGCACGCCTGTGTGAAATTCAATGCAGGAGCACAAAAAGGGTGTTTTCTTCCTTAATGGTTTTTTTTTAACATAAGAAGTGGGGAAAACGTGACTGTTACAAATAGGACATATAGAACCACGCCCCCTAAAATTCCATCAATGAGGCAGTATGGTTGCATAATAAAAAGTCTCACCTAGAAGTGTGCAGTTCCAGGGTGGAAGTAATTCATTTGGTTCAGATTATTCCCTCAGCAGGGTTTCACTGAAAATAAACAAGACCAGGACCGGTTGTACCGATGAAGGTGTATGATGGCATGCCTGCTTGCATTGGCTGCCTGTACGTTTCCGAGCCTGATTCAAGGTGCTGGTTTTAACCTAAAGCCTTACATGGACCACAATACCTGACAGAACGCCTCTCCCAACATGAACCTACCCGTACACTACGCTCAACATCTAAGGTCCTCCTCTGGGTGCCTACTCCGAGGGAAGCAACAAGGGAGAGGGCCTTCTCAGTGGTGGCCCCCCAATTCTGGAACAATCTCCTTGATGAGGCACTTTCCTTTTCTCCCAGGTATTTAACAACATATGTTGAGTTTCAACTGACTCCAAAACGAGCTTTGGCCTGACTGAGAGTTTAAAAATTGTTTTAAATGTTAGCTGTTTTCACATTTTTGTTTTAAAATTTTGTATATTGATTTTTAATGCTCAGTCTTTTTAATCTAATCTTTTTAATCTTTGTAAACCACCCAGAGAGCTTCAGCTATGGAGTGGTATATAAGTGTAATAAATAATAATAATGCCTGCACTGAGATTCAGAGTGAGCCTAGTGAAGCTTGTACCTACACTGCTGCTGCTTATGGAACAGAGGAGGTTTGCTGTAGGAGCTAATGGCTGGGTTCGCACATCATGTAAACCCATACTCAGTGGTTGAGTGTGGGTTGCTGTTGAACCGTAGGTTGTTGGCTGAGCCATGGTTAGCATGTTGTCTAAGTGGATCATGTTTTGTTAGCCATGCAATGTCACTTATTTTTCTCGAACAATCCACCTTGAAAAACCATGGTTTGTTGTTGGGTTGTTCAGGGTGCAAGCCACACTGCATGTCTAACAAGCCACCCTGCAGAAAAAATGTCCTAGGTTCAGACAACACACTAACCCATGTATGCTTCAACAAACAACCTAGCTTCAACAACAGCCGATACTCAACTATTGAGTGTAGCGTATTGTGTGAACAGCTCTCAATCTCTCTCTCTCTCACACACACGTACACGCACACACACACACACCCTGTTAGTATATCAGGGCTTGACCCAGGGACCCACCACCAGCAGTCACCTGCTCCCCTCCTTTAAGTTTGGCAGAATTCACTAGACCCCTTAGGACACTTTCTATTCTAGAATTTTCCAGTCTGCCATTTTCTGTCAAATATTTGAAGGATTTCAGCTGGACCTGAAATCTGCTGTTTAAAACTTGACCATTTTGAATGTTGCTGTCTAGCAAGACATGGAGTCACATTAGAAGAAACCAGGCAAGGCTAACAAATGAATTCACTTTTTGACTACAGAAGAAAAAAATCACACTGTCAATCGAGGACTACGGAACACAACAGAACTCTGGTCAGACCATACGCTGGTTTAACCAGCCCTGTGTCAGTTATTGACTTGTGGCCTGTGGTTGATATTTTATCTCCTTCAAAACTCCAGTGCCATGACACCTTACCTTCGTTTCTCAGTAACCCTGCAGTGCTTACTCTTCCCTGAGGCTTAAACCGTGCTAGAAACTGCCATCCTTCCTTTAACCTCAAAGGGTAAACTCAGTGTTGAAAGACTACGAGAAACAGTGATCTCCTGCCATCCTTTCCGCTGTCATTTTACCCTAGGAAATAGATCACATCGTGATCTCAGACCAGCGAGGGGAGTCATTTATCACTTCGTGCTCACCTAAAATGTCACATTTTAAAATGTCACACCTTTCCCGGCAGTTTCGCTACATCTCACAAGTGTGGCGTTGAAATGCCCAGGTGGTCTGACTCGTTCCCCACCCTGTCATGACCCCTTAAACAAAAGGCCAGGACTACCCACCTAATAACCACACACACACACACACACACACTGAAGGGAGCAGGTTACAGTGCAGGAAGATTTCTGTGAAGCAAATGAAACAAAAAGAGAAACGAGCCACTCTCTGAAGCAGAAAGGAAGAAAACCAGGTCTGTAATAGGGCTAAAGCAAATGTTCATGGTATTCACTCTAAAAATCTCCCTTTCACGGGGCCAGGTTTCCTCAGAAATCCATCACACCACCTTGTGCTATTGGTGTAGTGCTAGATGTCATTAATAGCATGAGTGGACTGGCAGTGATGGATAATTATTTCTCTGTTCATTTAATTTAATCTATTTATAGGCTGCCTGATCGAGAATGTTTTAACATAAACATAGCAAACCATGTAAAGAACAACAGCTCAGGATGAAACCAGCAAACTAAAAACCATACTAAATGCAGAACAGGATAGTAGTATATTAAACATTGTGGCTGAAAATGCCAAGGCTAAGTTAAGAAGCAAGAGGAGTTCTAAAACTACTGTCGGTTGAACTGAAATACCTGAACTCACAAAATCATCCTCAAGAATGTGTAGCCAGAGACTGATCTGAGAGACTCCAAAGACTCGCCTTTGTCTAACTCGTCCTTCCGTGGCTGGGTGCCCTCCAGATGTTTTAGACTTCAACTCCCATGAGTCCCAGACAGCATGCCCAAGGATCAGGAATGCTGAAATTATAGTTCAAAACATCTGGAGGGCACCCGATTGAGGAAAGCTGGTCTATCTCCACTGTTGGACTGCATCCACTCTTAGAGCTTTTGTACATGAGGCTTTTATTGTAGGCTCATCATTCATTACTCAAGGTTGTTTAAAGGTTCTTTTGACAATGTTGTGACCTTCCAGTTTCTGTTTAAAAGAACACTTTCCCAGGTTTTGTTTAATTTGGGGGAAATAGAGTACTATTTGTGAAAGCAAAAGGAAATGTATTTTTCTTCTTGTATGATTGTAATATTCCAAGAAAGCACAGCACCACCTAAAGGTTATGTAGTGGAAAAGCAGGAAAAAATGTGTAGAGTTCAGATCTCAGTCCTGAGATGAAACTGAAAGTAGATACAACAGATTAACAGCCTCATTCACTCGATATTCCCTAATCACAGTTATTTATGGATTCTTTAGATGATACTGTGACCCTCCAGTTTCACGTCTGTTTTTAAACAGCACTTTCAGCAAGGTTTTTTTTAGAGCAGGGCAAATGCGGTATTTGTGAAAGTGAAAGAAAACTTTTCCCCATTTTTGTAATTGCACTATTTTACTCTTCCACAGTGCCACCTAGAGGTTATGTAGCAGAAAAGCAGGAAAGGAAAGACTCTTCAAGTAGTGCTTGGTCCTCAATTTTGTGACAAAAGCAAAAGTAGATACAGCAGATTAATAGCCTTGAGTCAAAAAGCTCTTATTCTGTTGCTTAGGGACTTACATTAAATCCGGGATCTTCAATGCAGTGCCCACAAATACTTCTTTTTCTGGTTTTTATTTTTTTTTCTTAATTATTATTTTTTTAAAAAAAGACATTAATTGGGGGTTGGGTGGGTGGCCTACTGCAAAGAGGCCACCCAACCTCCAGCAACATCTTTATTTGGATTCAAAAGACTGGCTTTGTGATTTGAAGCTTAGCCCTCCCCAACCCACCCATTCTGCCTTGTACTTAGGTTCTTATTTATTTATTTATTTATTTATTTATTTATTTATTTATTTATTTATTACATTTTTATACCGTTCAATAGCCAAAGCTCTCTGGGTGGTTCACTTCTTAGACAAGTTACTTTTCTTTTAGCCTCACCAGTTTGCCTTATGGGAAGTGAGTGTTTTGTGATTGGCTATCATGGCAGCCATTTTGTGAGAGCACCCATAACATTCTCCCAAAATGCCAAATATGGCCACCAACTCAAAAAAGTTAGGGTCCCCTTTTAAACTGAATTCCTTTTGCTTCCTCCTTTCCCCACCCCCCTGTACAATTCATCCTAGCTTTTCCCACACACTTCCTATTCCATTATGCTGCCCACTGTTTTCTTTCCCCTAACTCCTTTGAAGAAACGAGGGAGGGGGGGAGCTGGTGGCCAGAAGCATGGCTCACTATTTTGGGGGGATCATCCATCCAATCCTCATCCAGGCCACTACTGCTGGCACCCAGGTCCCATAGTTTTCTCCGGAAGGAGTCAATTGTATGAGTTTACACCAAGCTAATAAGCCATCGTGCTGAGGACAAAGTGACATTTTATACGGCTGCTTATGTTGTCACATCACTCTTGTGTAGTAAATACTGCCATGTGAGTCAAGACAGTGAATTGTGGAACATGCTGACACTATGTAATTCATGCTGATGTCATCTGATTTCAGTTCCATGACACAACCCCATGTTAAGTCAATATGAAAAAAAAATGTTTTCACCCATCTAACATCACTCCTTCTAATAGCAAACTCAGCTGGGTGAGTGCCGACAGCTTTGTGACCAAAATGGGGCCTCTGAGAAAAAAGAGGGTGGCATCAGAGTGTTCTGATGAACCCTGTTTTAGATGACTGGGTATTTTGTAGGGGTGTGCACGGACCCCCCGCTCCGCTTCACTTGCAGATCCGCCATTTTCCGGATCGGGCCGCTAAGCCCCGCCCCCGCTCCACCCACTTCCGCTCCGCTCTGCTCCGCTCCGCTCGGAGCTCCGGATCCGGATCGGAGCTCCGTTTCCCCCCCCCCAGGCTTGCATTGAAAGCTAAAAAATTATACAACTTTTTTTCTGTTCAAGTTAGAAACCTCATGTTTGGCACCATGACACCTCATGGGGGTATACACACGCATGCCAAGTTTCAAAGCAATCCCATCATCCCCTGATTTTTGGGTAATTTTTGAAAATCGGGCACCCCATTCACACCCCTTTCCATAGCTCCATCAATTTGCACGTTAGAAACCTCAAACATGCCACCATGAAAGCTTATCCAGGGATACATACGCACGCCAAGACTCAAGGCAGTCCCATCATCCCCTGATTTTTGGGGAATTTATGAAAATCCAACACCCCTTTCCATAGCTCCGTCAATTTTGCACGTTAAAAAAAAACCTCAAACTCACCACCATGACAGCTTATCCAGGGATACATACGCCGCACGCCGAGACTCAAGGCAGTCCCATCATCCCCTGTTTTTTGGCGGGGCTTAAACCTGCAAAATTTGGAACTTCCAAAACTCCAAGTGAGCGCAGGAAGGACTTCTCGCCTGAGTCAAAGCCACACACACACAACATCCCTGCGAGGTGGGCAGGGGAGGAGGGAGGGAAGGCAGGCAGGCATGCAGCTGGCATTTCTGGGGGCATAAGGAAGTGAGCCAAGGATAAGCCAGTAATGCATATAAAATGGAATAAATCAATAAATAAACAAAGGAGGGGTGGAATTAAAAGCAGCAGTGTTGCTCAATAAACAGCAAGAATTTTTTTAAAAAGGCTATATCTGTCTTTTACCAGCAATAGGGGGACGTGCCCGGGGGAGGGGGAAGCAGCTGCCAGTTCAACTCAAGACAGCCACCAACAGCTCTGAGATTAAGAAGTAAACGCTCACTTCAACTCATAACAGGCATCGCTCCACCACTAAGAAGTAAACACTCCCTTCGACTCATAATAGGCATTGCTCCACTGTTTTACTCTCTTTGGAAGGCTCTAATGGCCTTCCAGTGCAGGAGAGAGTGGGGGCACGTCCACGATGAGATGCCCTAGGGGAGCTCATCCCCTTGCACCACATCTTTTCAGTTGTTCCCCAAAGTTAGGGTGGGTAGCAGTGCTGTGTTTCTATCTCTTATTCTTGGCTTAGTATATGATTTCAGGTTGTGTTTGTGCATTTGGTGGGGCTACTGTTTTAAAAAACACTGGGAAAAGCCCGTTCAGATGAAGAAAGAGAAGTTTCCCAGAATCCCAAGTTACCCGTTTTGCCTATGCCCTCCTCTAACTTTGGGATCATGTGATCATGACCGGGAGCTGACTCTGCCCCTCAGCCCTTTGAAAAAGGTATTTTTCCCGCCGATTTTTTAAAAACTTCTAGCGCGCGACCTGCACGACGCAGAAAGTTGAGAGTAGTCTCAAAATGACCCCCATCCACGACTCTCTGTGCACAAGAATTTTCAGAACGATAGCTTAAAAACCAACCCAGTTATGCCCGAGTCTTTCCCTCAATGCAATCCTATGGGCGAAAAGCCGAAAACGCCGTTTGAGCCGCGCGGTTGACCTGATTTTCAAAAAAATATAGCACGCGACCCGCACGATGCAGAGAGGTGAGAGTGGTCTCAAAATGACCCCCATCCACGACTCTCTGAGCACAAGAATTTCCAGAATGATAGCTTCAAAAAGAACGTAGTTATCCGCGATTATTTGCCGCAATGCAATCCTATGGCGAAATGTTTTCAAGATGGCGACCAGAGCGCTCCGCCTGAACTCGGAGCTCCGAAAAATGGTCGCTTCTCTTCGCCTTGCTTCTAGGGGTCCGCGGTCCGCTCCTACTCTGCCTCTGGGTAAGGCGGAGCAGGCCAATCCGCTACTGCTTCTACGCTCCTAATCGGAGCGGATCACACCCCTAGTATTTTGTGTGGAGGGAGCTTGTTTTCTGCCTTGTAACTGTAGGACAGCTCACTTGGAAACACCACGTCACACTGGAAATCTTCAGCATATTTGATATAGCACTGGTATACAAGAATTTGGTACCTGTCCCTCTCTGAGAATTTGACTCATCAAACCAGACTTTCTAAAGGAGTAGCCAAAGGAGACTCATTTTAGGATACATTTATTACGTGGGCTAATACAAGCTTGCTTTCCACCAAAGACCCACCACCCCGTCAATCATTTTGGAAGGACACCTTTACCTCATGGAATTCTGCAACCAAGGTTTTGCTTCAATTATACTCTGGCCATAGCTAGACCTGAGGTTTATCCCAGGATTGTCCTGGGGTCAAACCTGTTCATCTAAGTGCCACACAGGGCATTCAGCGCTCAGGCAAGGACAAACCCAGGATGATCCTGGGATAAACCTTAGGTCTAGCTACGGCCTCTGTCTGGATGTTGTCATCACTCAACTGTCAGTTGCACTCCTGATTTGTTTTCTTTTAGTTTTGTATTGATAGATAATCCGGATGCTGAACTATCAATGACATTTTGTTTGGGAGAGAGAGAGAGAGAGAGAGACCCTTTCTACACCTAAGGATTATCCTAGGCAAATGGAGGGATCGTTCCTGCCTGCTCCCAGGATCCCCTGTGTGTCATTTGCATGCACAGGGATGATCCCGGGACGATCCCGGGGGGAAAGGCAGGTGTAGAAATGGGGAGAGAGAGAGAGAGAAGTGTTGGGTGGGGAGAAACTTGATTTCGACAGAAAGGACGTATCTGAGAACGCAAAAGCTATTTTTAGTGCAAAGGTAAAACTCCATTTGCAGACAAAAATATGGGGTTTCCCTTGACTATAAAACCCCACCCAGCTCTTTTCCAAAACAAATTATCTTTGGGGATTTTGCTGTGAAAAGAAAAGAAAACTCCACAGAAAATGTACCTCAACATGATTAACAGAAACATGTTAATTTGTTTCTCCCCACCACACCACAACTCATTAGGATATTATTTAAATCTCCAAACCATTAAAACTACAGCATTTGGGTTTAAGCAAATATAGACCACACAAATGAAATGAGTTATCATCCTGAGCTGAAACATTTGCCTTTGGGCGTTGCTAGACCTACCAGGTGTTCCGTCGTTGAGGAGCGGTGAAAGCGGCTTTTCCCGTTCAGCCGTGACGCCTCATCATCCACACCTGCCTTCGATTTGTGGCGGAAGTTTGCGCCGGTTGTGCTGCTGCCGCCGCGAGAACGGTTGCGCAGCCACACCGGCCTGATTGCCGCGGCTTTTTTTTTCGCTCGCTGCACGGTTTGCGCACGTCCGAAAGACCGCAAACTTGCGCAGCCGTCAGCGATGCCGCCGCCGGCCCTGGCGGCGGCAGCAGCGGCAGTGCCAGTGCCAGCCGAAGTGCTGCTGGTGCTGTTGAGGGTCAACATTGATGCGCTCACTTCCTGATGGGGGTCGTGGCGGGTGTCATATGACCCGAGGTCAATCGTCTGCATGGCCACTCTGTGCCTACATCTCCCATCATGCCTCTGAGGTGTCGGCGGCGATGACCGCCTCTGTGCCCTGTGCCCCATCCCAAGGAGCCAACCCACATCTGGCCGTAGCCATGGCAGCAGCCCACAAACAGCTCTGCCCTCTGCCAGCCTGGTACCCACACTAACAGGCAGCGTACAGCACCGCCATTATGCGGCCACGGTAGCTGCCCACCGCAAGGAGTCACCAGCCACTTTTCCGGTCCTCCGTTCCTGCGCAAACTGTCACTGGGGAAATAAAAAAAAAAAGCCGCTCCGCCGCGCTGCCCCAGCTGCCGGACTGCGCGCAAATGGCGGAGGCGGCTTGACCGAAGCCGCTGACCACTCCCCCTTAGCACGCCTTTTCCTGCCCAGTGCGGACCGCAGTGACCTCACATCCTCCCACACGTACTCCGAATTACCGCGGGACAGCAGGAAAAGGCGTCCTAAAACTCACTTTTTTAAAGTCGGGAGAAAGAGGCTTCACCGCGGGATAACGGCGGATCCTCGTGAACGTCATCTGGAAGCCTCGACGTGACTGCGGAAGGTAACGCGCGCTAGAGCCTCGTCTAGTAACGCCCTTTGTGATGAACAGTATGATCCTTTGTGTGTCTACTCAAAAGTAAGTACCCTTCAGTTCAGTGGGGCTTACTCCCAGGTAAGTGGCTACAGGATTGCAGCTTCTGTCTGCAAGGCTGATGTACAGCCCAGTCTTTCTGTGTTTACTCAAACGTAAGTCCAGATGAAGTGTAAGGCCATAAACCTAAGGTTTATCCCAGGATTGTCCTGGGGTCAAACCTGTTTGACCCCAGGGCACAAGTGCCACACAGGGCATCCAGCGCTCAGGCAGGGATGAACCCAGGATGATCCTGGGATAAACCTTAGGTCTAGCTACGGCCTAAGTGTGCAAAGTCTTAGGAAAGCTTATGTAATGCCACAGAGTGTGGCTTGTGACAGAGAGTGCCAAGAAAGGGGACATTTCAGTGGACATTAGGAATGTTCACACAACCCATAGATTTAAGTGGGAGACAGTTAAGCACATGCTTCATGCCCCTAAGTGACATTATTTAGTCAAAATATATTAGTCCCACTTTTCCAAGAGCTCAAAGCCATGCATACACTGAACATTCAGAAACCACAATAATAACTTGAAACTAAAACAAGTGCATTTTACAGAAAGACAAGATCCATTCTCAGCATTCCCTGATTATAATGGTTACAAAACATAAGAAAGTAAAAATAATGTCTCAATGTCTGAAAGCTTGTCTGAAGAAACGAGCCTTACAAAGCCATCTCTAACAGGCTGGAAGGGGGCAGGGCCACTGCAGAGAAGGCCCCTTCTGGAGGAACCATAACTCTGGTGGAGCACATGATTTGCATGCAGAGGTCATGAGTTCAACTCCTGGCATCTGATTCACAGGTTGCCAGGTGCCTTCTTTTCCCTTATCTGTTCATTGGCAAAATTGGTTTTTCCCCAATTCCCTGAATTTGTGCAAATTCACATTTGTACAGATTCGCATTTGCACAAATTCGCACTTCTGAAAATGCATAAATCTCTCTCTGCCCCCCCCCCCCCGCAAAAAAAATGTGCACAGCAACCTCCTACATTGAAGGCATTTTCTAAAATTAATACGGCTCCAAGGGCTTAACTTTCAGGGTGTTCACGTGAACCCCCTCACACATTGAAAGAACACACGAGTGGATTGCAAGGTTGGCTATGTCACCTGCACTCCCAATCACCAACACATGTGGCTGTCATTTCCCCCGGCCATCTAGCCACTCATTCAGTGGCTAGGTGAAAGGATTCTGTGAGCATACCAAAAAACTCCGCTGCCCCTTATGCCTGGAACACTCTTCCAGAACATTTGCGAACTACAAGTTCAATCACAGTTTTTAAAGCTCAGCTAAAAACTTTTCTTTTTTCTAAAGCTTTTAAAACTTGATTTTGATCTTACTTTTATACTGTTAGTTTTACTCTACCCTGTGCCTGTTTGGTGCATTCTCTTCCCCTTCTTATTGTTTTATTATGATTCTATTAGAATGTAAGCCTATGTGGCAGGGTTTTGCTATTTTATCATTTTACTCTGTACAGCACCATGTACACTGATGGTGCTATATAAATAAATAAATAAATAACTCACCTAAAGCTCTTCCAGATATAGAGGGATCCTGATTGGCCCAGCACTCTGTGTGTATATGTTAGTACTCACAGAAGTTTCCAAATGTGCTACTGGTGGGTAGTGGAGTAGTGATACATTTTGAAGTGCAGGTACTTATTGTGACACACATACCCCAAGGAGAGGCCAAAAATGCAAGTTTTCACCATCACCAGGAGATGATCTTTTGTGAAGCTATTGGGTCTTAATTGCACATTCAGAACCAAGCCATCCCCAAGATCCTTTGCATCACTACAGGGAACAATACATTGTTGCTGAAAAAATTACAGCTACTGTAGTCCCCACAGTAGCTCTAATCCCAACAGCTACTGTGGAGATTACAGCTAAATTCTGAGGGAACAGGGAAGTGTGAGGGGGTGACAGATGACATCAGAGTCCCTGCTAATACAAAAGTCCCCGAACTTCATCCCTGTGAGCCCTGGCTCCACTACGCCACTGCTGATGCCACCCACCCACCCCCCGCATACAGGTTCTTAATCTGTATGGACATTGTCTACTCCCTTTTGTCAGGATCATGCTCCAAATTAAGTTCACTGAAATTAATGGAGGTTAAGACAGCAAGGACCCTGGCCTATTCCTCACAGCTGACTTGAGCATCTGGGTTCTGCGGGTGTCAACTTGAGAGTGATATGTTTTTTGTCATTTTTTAAATGGGAGAAGATGTGAAGAAATATAGCCATCTAGTTGGGGGGGGGGGGTGGAGAACAGGACACGCTAAGCACCCAAAGCAAATCAGAAAGAAGAGAAACACGTTCTCAGGATGCAAAATGTTTATTTTCAGGAAAATAAACATTTTGCATCCTGAGAGTGTGTTTCTCTTCTTTCTGACCAGTTAGTTGAAAACAAATATCTTTTGCCTCTGTCCCTCCCTCCCTAACCCACCCACCCGCCATTTTGGAAACCAGATTTGTGGAAGAGAATACTATCTTTCCATCTGACTTCTCTTGAATCTGCTGAAAGCAAACTAGTTTGTTAATAAGCCAGCTGTACGTCTTTCACTAGATGGGCAAAAAGCCCACAGGTTATGTTTTGGAGTTTGTTTACTGCTTTCATTGCTAGGCAACTACTCCAATACTGTTCAGGTGATTTAGCAGAACCCCTGGCAGAATTGGACCTGGTTCCACAGTTGTAGAATAATTGTTACAGTGAGGTGCACACTGTGATTTTTTAAAAACTTTCATTTACTGTCTTCCAGGCCTCCTCGGGGATCTCAGTGGGTGGGGGAAATTGCATTTGGTGAGCAAGCTCTTGATCAAGTATGAAAAGGGAAAATATAAACTGATGTAATGAAGAAGATGGGTTTAGGCCTAACTCATAACTTTGGCATCTAAGAGTTTAGGCTGAAAATGTGAGGGGGTAAAAGAGGAAAATACCCTCCTACTACATAGAAAGTTGTACAGTATAGTTTAGGGTGACCATATGAAAAGGAGGACAGGGCTCCTGTATCTTTAACAGTTGTATTGAAAAGGGAATTTCAGCAGGTGTTGTTTGTATATATGGAGAAGCTGGTGAAATTCCCTCTTCATCACCACAGTTAAAGCTGCAGGAGCTATACTAGGGTGACCAGATTTAAAAGAGGGCAGGGCACCTGCAGTTTTAACTGTTGTGATGAAGAGGGAATTTCACCAGGTTCTCCATATATACAAATGACACCTGCTGAAATTCCCTTTTCAATACAGCTGTTAAAGCTACAGGAGCCCTGTCCTCCTTTTCATATGGTCACCCTAATTAAACAGTAATAAATAAAATAAAAGAACACAGCAGATTGGTCAAGCAACAGAAATAAATACCACAAACCTCAGTTTTGTTATAGAGTGAGGGGTTTGTTACAGAAGTGGGTTTTTGTTGTTGTTATACACTCTCAGTAATTTCTCAGAGATTTTCTGCAGCTTTTCACATTGTTTTGGAAGGCAGATGTGTGACAACTTCAACACTTAACTATACTAGAGTGACCATATGAAAAGGAGGACAGGGCTCCTGTATCTTTAACAGTTGCATACAAAAGAGAATTTCAGCAGGGCTCATTTGTATATATGGAGAACCTGGTGAAATTCCCTCTTCATCACAGCAATTAAAGGTGCAGGAGCTATACTAGAGTGACCATATTTAAAAGAGGGCAGGGCACCTGCAGCTTTAACTGGTGTGATGAAGAGGGGATTTCACCAGGTTCCCCATATATACAAATGACACCTGCTGAAATTCCCTTTTCAATACAACTGTTAAAGATACAGGAGCCCTGTCCTCCTTTTCATATGGTCCCCCTACCGAACATAAACATGCAAAATAGAGGAAGGGACTCGTATTTGCATAATCTTATGCAAGTGGGGTCCCGTTGCACTTTCAGGCTGCAATCTCGAAGTAAGCTGCATTGAACACAGTGGGATTTATTTCCAAGTTAAAGGCTTTAGGCTTGCACTGCCTACGTGAAGAGAGAGATACTAACAATACAAGAAAACTGGAAGGCAACTAGATCACGACTGCATGGAAAAGAGGTGAAATAACATGCGTTGCAGAACTCGACTATCACAGCTATCAATGAAATCAATGAGATCAAGGTAAATTGAGCTGATTTGCCTCTCATTTAAAAGGAAGCTCACATTTACGGTATCTAAAGGCTGTCTGTGACTCTTAACTAGTAATCTGTAGGCAGTGGTTTTCTTTTTCCTGAAAGATGGTTGACAAGGCAAGGTGGTGTTTCCCCACCTCCATGCCAGTGACAAATGCTGATGTAAACAGCATATATCTGCCCATTTGAAAGGCCAAATGAATCTTCTGTTCTTTCCACAAATCAGTTAATATAAAATATAGAGGCAAACACCTGTATAACTTAAAACCCCTGCACAAGGGATACAGCATTCTAGCTAGATTTAAGAGTTCATGTCCCATATTTTTCAGTCATAGAATTAAACACATACTCAATGAATTCCCATTGAAATCTCATTGCTTTCCCATTGTTTATCAAAGTTTGGCTGGAGAGTGCCCAAGGTTTTCAGTACATCACAGAGCTGCATGTATTCAGATAGCTTGTTGGTGTCTTATGTGAATTTTTTTACAAAATACTTTATCTGGGTATATTGCACCACATTAAAAACTGACTTTCACATTATCAGGGATGCTGCTTGAAAAATCTTCGTTTTTATTATTAGAATAGTTAGGAATAAAACACTTGAGATAAGCTTTCAGTAGTAGGAAGGAAGCAGACACCAGTGGATTTAAAAACAAATGCAGGAGTGGGGGGAAACACTAGAGTTTGAAACAAAAACAGGAAGTTGTTCAGAAGCTTTTTATAGTCACTAATGTCTTTGAAGCAAGTTAGGAAAAGTTAGATTAAAAAAATCATCACTTTATTTATCAATAAGTATGTCTCAAACAATAAAAACAGACTCATAAATCTAGTTATAAAAACAATTTACAATGTATAGCACATATATACTTATTTGTTAATAAACATTTCCAGCTTTATTTTCACTTGTTCATGGTATACCCACAAGAGCAACCAGTGAGAATAACCGTAACAGCATATTGTCCCTATTGGTCAGAAAAATTAGAACAATCACCCAATAGGTTAAAAAGACTGACATTTAGTGGAACAGGGCCAGTTTTCTGATAGTAAATAAACACTGATAAACAGAAATAGTCCACCAAACTTTTCACTTAATAGTGTGCTTCCTATTTGCCTCGCACAGACATGTAAGCATAAACTTTTCTACCAAAATCAATATCTGTATTTTCAAACATGTGGTATGGTTGATATTCTACAGATAAGTGTCGTCATCTGGTATTTGTAGGAATTTTATAAGAAGCGATGCAGTCATAACAGATAAGGCACAGCGTTTAAGCAACTTCGGGTGGTTTCGGATCCATTTCCAGACCCCTCTCCCTTGCAGGACTTGTGCCTGCCACCAAGACACAGCTGAATATGGCAGCAGCAACTTTTTTTACTGAGTTTACCATCAAAATGTTCTTTATTATGTTTTTATACCTCCAATAGCTGAAGTTCTCTGGGTTAATTTGGCAATGAATTTAGCAGCACAGCAGGAGCTGCAGAAGAGGAGGGGGCTGCATGCCTATTGCCCACACATGTTCTATGCAAACTGCTCATGGCCCAGGTGTGATTCTAGTAAACCAATGGACTGTTCTTCACAATACCAACTTTATATACTTTTGCAACATCTTTTTCATTTAAACACACACAGCATGACCTATGCAATGCAAAAATCCTGTTGATTTCAATGGGAAAGTTAAGCATATGCTTAACTTTTCCAATTGATATTGATGTAGGACATACGTATTCCCCCCCCCCAAACTTATATCAGTGCTGGAATGAATCCTATTGGTTGTTCATTCACTGGGGCAGTTAAGCAAAATCGGAGACACCTTTACAATGCAGACTAGCCTTCTACAACTTGTAATACAAAGCAGACCATAATCAGCATGCCAGTTATAAGGCATCACTAGGATGAAAGGGGGGTAAATGTGTGTGTGCGAGGGACCAGAGAAACCTATCCTCCCCCATAGTTCATATATGTGTTTACTGACATTTAAGACCCTGGTGCACTATGATAGCATATACACCTGATCAGCCACTGCTAGAGTTTACAAGTGAACAACTCTTTTAAAAGCTGCCATGTCATTATTTCATAACTTAAGAGGAAAATCCCTCATTAAAGTACTACATTGCAAAAGTAACAAACATCTCCGCACAAGAGTATCTTAAGGGGTGTTTCACACATTAGACAGAGAAAATGCCTTAATTATAGGTATTCATTCCATACTTTAGAGGCCTTCTTTACATCCATTGGCAGTTAAACATTTTGCATTGTTTAGTATTATAGATAGCATATCATAAGACTTGAAAAACCTTCCCTACTAAACCAGAGCTTTGATTTGCCTGCTCTCCGGAGTGAAGAGGGTTTTCTGCAAATGATTATCAGTTGGAGCAAAGTGCAGCACAGCTAACATGCTGTTAACCCAGAACAAGATCCCACTGTATTCCTATGCACACTTCTCTAAGGCCAGATCTACACCCCGTGTCTTATGGATACAGTCCCATCATGTGATGCTATATCCCTCTTTCACATTTATACCCCATAGCACACACAATGACATTTGTTGCAGTATTTCAGATAATATGAAATAAAAAGCAGGAAATGATAGAAAAGCAGTATATAGAATATGTAATGTGCCCCAATAGTTATCAGTGCACTTCAATACTGATAAAAAGCACCAGTGTAGCTATAGCCTAAGAGTAAGTCCCATTGGACACAGTGAAACTTAAGTAGGCATGCTGAGCTCATCTGGGATCCTAAACACAATTAACTAGGAATTAAATGTCAATAATATGTATGCAATTTTCTTAGCTTAGTACTCGCAGAATTCAATACGAAAGGTCCAATCCAACCAAACTTAAATAATTTGAAGTCCTATTTAGAGATTTAAACTTGTACTTAAGGGCAAACTGCATGTTACAGTTACATGAAAATGCTGGTAGCTATGGCAGGATGTGTTTTTTTCACTCCCACCGCCATTAGCTTTTCTCTCCACAGGGCTCAAGATATGAGTTTACCCTCATATGCACAAATGTAGAACACTGGATACCAAACTGGACACCAATTAAGTTGTCTATCCTGCCCTTTCTTATCCTACTTCCAGTGGCAGTTGGACAGCCCTTTTAAAAAACAAACGGTGCAAATGTTTATTCATGTTAATGTTTGTTCAGTTCATCCTTTGTAGGGAGGAAAACACTTTAAAAACATTTTGCTCATATTTTATGTACCTCTGTATGCAACCTTTTATAATTAAGTGTTCAAAGCCATATTGAGTGCTATGAAGCATCTTTCTGCACAGGCTAGCCTACTCCATCTACAAATACTCCTGAATTCCTATCTAGAGTGCTTTTTTCTATGCACTTGGTACCCTGATCGTGAAAAAACGACTTGGAAATATGTTCCATTGAAACCAATAGGACTGCTTTCCAAGTAATGTGTTTCAGAGTAGTGTACTACTCAATGTAGTACACTCAAGGCAGCACACTCACAGTCTGCCTTGAATGAGAAAGAGGAGTCGCCAAGCCTTTAAGAACGAAACGCAACAAGCTGTGCTCATATTACTTGATACAGCCAACTAAAAGAAATTGAGGATCACAGGGATAAGAAATGCCAGAGAGAGAGGGGTGGTGGGGGTGGAAAAGTATGCTTTTAGCCTGAATGGAACAATAACCCATACATATATTCCTGAAAATTTAAAAATGAGAATAATAGTACAGCAATGGAGGGCTTATCAATAGTTTTCAAGATGATAAATAGTGCAAACCTATACATGTTACTCATAAGTCCCACTGTGTCCAACATTGTTTACTCCCTAGTAAGTGTGTTAAGAAATACAGCCTAGGGCAGGAAAAACATAACAGGTGATGAAAAACACTCCTGTGAACTGGCTTATTGTGAGGAGAAAGAAATGGATATTATATCCCAAGACATCACACATCTTTAAGATGTATAAATTCAGGAGTCTAGTGCCAATTGTATAAGAAAAATATATACAATGTGTCCCTGATTAGAAATTCAAGTACAAAACACACTTTTTAATTAAGAAGATGAATATTTTTCTATACAGTAAATCAATGTACTAATTTTTCAGGAGTGTGGGTTCAACATGACTGCTTTCTTCCTGAATTAGAGAATTCTTTCATACTTGTCCTGGTAATTTCAGCTTTCCCCCAATACTGTATATCAATGTGTCCAAGCAGTTACAGTCCTTCCTTTACTTTAAGAATGGTGACAAAAATCACTAATGGTGATAATCAAGCACAGTGCTACCTAAGTGCAGTTAACTCTATCCCTGGATTAGGGCCCATGTCTGTCAACGTTATCACCCAAAATAAATAACTCTGACAAAGACAGTTGTCAAATAGTTCAAATACTGTTTTGAATGCTCAAGTTAAACGGCTGTACACTTGTAAGGAAGTTCATTATCTGTTTGCATATAGGTTTATACACATATTTCTCAAGTCCTGTATAAAATATGTTTCATTCTTTGGTTACTTTTTTGAAGTTGTCTTTGCAATCCTATACATGTCTACTCACAAGCAAGTCCCATATTCCCAGTCCCAGGTCAGTGTGCATAGGATTGCAGTCTTTATCAAGCTCATCTATCCTATAGGTAGAACATGCTATCAGTGCCCATTTTTTAAACAGCAGCAGCAACAGCAAAAACATTTTCAAAATTATAAGAAACGTCATGAATTTTACTACTTTAAAAAATATATATTTCAAAGTTCTTTGAAAAATATCCAAACCTTAAAAAAACCGTGTTCTTATAAAAACTTCAACATAATTACATTTCAGTGAATAAGATGCGTTTTTGAGAACCACTTTGTACCATAGTATACTGCTGCTTCCATCTAGAAATTTCTGCCCTGAGATTACTAATCAAATAAATAACTAGAAGTCCAAAATAAGTTCACATTGCTTACACGACACTGCCCTCATTTAAGAACATGTAAACATATCAGATATTTTGTCAGTTTTCACACTTAACTCCAACAGCAGAATTGGAGGTACAGCAATCCAGAAAAGAGCAGGGGGAGGCGTGTGTTCATTGTACTACATTTTTAGTCTTCTCCATATCCATTCCTTGAACATTTTTGTTGCTCATTTCCCAGGGAAAATCCAAGCATTGGTATACATCCTTTAGCTGTGATCCAATGATTCTTGTATTATACCTAACTTTCAACATGACCCTTCGAGCGCCAGTGTTCATGTGCTTATTCTTGAACAGAGGAATGGTGGATGGATCGGTGATAATCTTCTGAACTGGTGACTTGTTCTGATAAATCATAGCCTCTTAGAAAAGGTCCAGTGTTTTGCTGTGTCATGTAGTATAGCTGCCTTGCGAACATTGGCTCAACCTTAACAACAGAGAAACATGTTAATGATTAATATTAATTCATTTATATTGAGGAATTGGAAAGTTATTAAGAACAAGATATGATAATACAACAGAGTTCCAATTATCCACATAGAAAGTAATCAGAATGCTTTCCTAGCTAGCTTGAGCCATTCAAATGGTTTTGCTCAAGATTTTAAAACTTAGCAGCATATGCTGCTTTCAAGCAGTAATCCTATGCACACTTATTAGGGAATAAGCCTAATTGAAATCAACATGACTTACCTCTGAGTAAAAACTGTCAAGAATATAGAAGTCTAATATAGTTTAATGTGCACAGAGGCCTATCCACATGTGCAAACACAGGCATCAGAATGATTCTGTACACATAACATTGCTGAGCTCATGTATGCACCTTGCACGTACATTTATCTGGAATACAAAGGATTTGCCTACTGTCAACCATGAATGCTGCCCCCTGTGGTAGACAGTCTTTCTAAGAGCTGTTGTACAGTAGTGTTGCAAAGCCCTGGGGGCACCTAATAGTAGGGGCACTGAAATGTTACTCTCGACTGTGTGAATTACCCAAATGGAGAAGACATTTTCAGTGGCAATCATCAGTGAATAGTAATAAAAACCTAAGAGCCCTGCCGGAGCAGACCAAAGGCCTATCTAGTCCAGCATTCTGTTCTCACAGTGTCTGGTCAGTTATCTATGGGAAAACCATAAGCAGAACATGAGTATAACAGCACACTCCCACTCATGTGTCCCAGCAACACAGAAACCACAATGAACAATCTGATCCACAATCTAATTAAGGCTGCAGTCCTATACACACTTACTTGGGAGTAAGTCCCAATTAATTTAATGGGTTTTAAAAAAATAATTATTTATGTGTTACATTTCTATACTGCCAAATAGCAGGAGTTCTCTGGGCAGTTGACAACAATTAAAACCACAACATGATAAACTACAATATGAAGGTTTAAAAGTTTACAATTACAAAATAAGGTAAAGCCCTAGATCCAAAATCAGTTTACTTCTGAGTATAAGATTGCACTGTATGTCAACATACTTGGATGTAGGACAACAGGGAACTGATGCTCTGTTTTAACAGCCTTGTGAATTACAGGTTATGTGGCTTTCACTTAAAATTGATTCATCACTGCTCTAGACAAAGGAAGGAAGGTGTTGGCTGTAAGGACATAGAGTACATGAAGCACATGTCAAGCTAGTTTTGCATAATGCCACAAAAATACCAACTCTGTATGTATGATCTGTGCCAAGCTATGAAGCCCCATATTTATAATGCATTTATTAGCAGTAATGAAATGAACTTTGATTTCTAATTTCATAATGTTTGAATCATAAATGTTTAGCATTTCTATACTTTAACCAAACTTTACTTGGTTAATTTCTGTACTTACTTGGTTAATTTCTATACTTTCTATACTTTAACCGACTTTAACCAAAAGTCGCAGATGTGAATCACTCAAAAATTAGTATTGCAAATTGCCAGCCAATATAATTATAGAGGTTTCAATTATATTGTCTAGCAATCTTAATTATTCACATCTGTTTCTTCACTTTTGGTTTACACTGATGATTTAAGATGAACACAACATTTATGAAACTGGAAATCACAATTCATTTCAATACTGCAAATAAGGCAAATTTTCAAATATTTGAATATAAAGCACTCAGCTCCACCTTATATTTTCCTACTTGCATCTCTTTAATATTTTTGTACAGTTCTTAATTAAACCAATTAGTCTATACTTACATGGGCTGTAATTTGTTTTCTCTGCCTTTGTGGATCTGGAAACTCCTCTCCAAAACACAACACAATCTGGAATCTAGGTAATGGCCGGCCATGGTGGGCAAATGCTTGTAGTTCTGGAAAGCCAACAGAAAATGCTCAAGCTGGGCTATAAGCCTTGCTTTCCTCTATTTATTTATTTTTTAAAAAAATTCTATACCTTCAATGAATAAGAATCTAGGGGAGTGTACAACAATATAAATCAAGCTTCTTCAACCTAGCACCCTCCAGATGTGTGGACCAACTCCTGTAAATCCCAGCCAACACAGCCATTGATCACACTGGCAGGGAATTATGGGAGTTGCAGTCTGGTACATCTGGAAGTTTCCAGGTTAGGGAAGGCTGATATAAATAATATAATTATTTAAAATATAATACAATAACACACTAAGATTGAACAGCCATAATAAAAAAATAAAAAGATAGTCTGAGTGATTATACAAATTAAAATGGATAAATAAAAACACCTTAACCTGTCATCAAAAAGACTGCAAAGTAGGCATCAGCCATGGGGGTGCCACCTCCAAGAAGGCCCCCTCTGTTGTGACTGCCTAATACATTTTCAAGAAGGAAATCACTTGGAGTAGGGTCTCAGCAGAAGGTCTTAAGACATGGACAGGCTGGGAGAGAAAGAGGCACTACTTCAGGTATTTGAGACTGAAGCCATTTAGAGCTTTAAAGGAAGGCATGCTTGAACTGGCCCCAGAAACAAATAGGTAACTAGCACATTCTTTTAAGATTAGAGTAATGTGTACAGCCTGGCTCTACCAGGTAAAGTTCTGACACCTGAATTCTGGATTAACTGAAGATTCCAAATCAACACCAAATCTGGCCATGCATTACAATAAGCCAATTGGGAGGTTATCAGACCATTCAGCATGGCCAGATTTTCCCAGTCCAAGAATAACTACAGCTGGTAAACCAACTGAAGCTGGCAAAAGTTATTCTGGAGGTCACCTAGAATCGTAGAGGAGCTGGATCTAGCATTCCCAAGCTGTGAACCTGCTTTTTCAAGGGGAGTGCAACCCTGTTCAATAAAGGGTGAACACCCAAGAACGATTTACCCACAGTCCATCTTGTCAGGATTGAGCTTCAGTTTGTTGGCCTTCATCCAATTCATTACCAAACCCAGGTACTTCTTCAGCACCTCCTCTAATGTTTAGCAAAGTGCATCTTATAACAGGACTTTATGTGTATCCCTGTGCATGCCAGAAGTTGCGAATGATGTGGAGTGGCAGTGGGGAAATGTACAACATTGTAACACCAGTAACAGAAGTTAGGTTGTACTACATGTTACAGAACAGGGACAGAATGAAACACACAGCTGTCTCAGCCATGTATTCAGGTAATGTCCAGTTTTAGTTAACGGGGAAAAAAGGAAAAAATTAAAAGTAGGGGTGTTGCTAGGTATGTTGGAAGTATAGGCCCATGACAGAAATTTGCATGTCTATGATATATATATGTATATACTGGGGACGACGACTTTGGGTGGTCTGGGACCATTTTCAGTCCTCAGACATCCCCTCCCTCCCCACCCCCACATACACACACTGTACCAAAAAAATATTATCTAAAAAATGAAAAATATCATCTGAAGTGGCTGTAAAGTGCCAAAAGGATAAAAAATAGCTTGTTTTTGAGACCTCATTGTTATGGACAAGTTCTTGATGTCCCCTCCTCTCCATAACTTAATTTATGCCATGACTTCACCATGATTCACCCAAGGATTATTATTATTATTATTTATTTATGGGCTAAGTTATGGAGAAAGCATCGCTGACTTTTCCCTCACCACTGAAGCTGGAGTCCATGACAAAACACAAATGACAAGACATGCACAAGACTGAGCTGAAAGGGTAGCCAAGAGTGGAGTGGAATTAGGCGGACAGTTCATCAAACCTGCAGGACTTATTTCTGAGTAAACATGCAGAGGATCCTTTGTACACTTTCCTGGAAGCAAAACCCATTAAATGTAATGGGACTTACTTCTGAGTAGACACATAGAATTGTATAAGTGAGCAGTAGTTATCTCTCTCCCCACCCCATTAACTCCTGTTTTTATTAAAGCTTGTCATTTCATTGTTGGATAATGGCAAATGACAAACAAAATAGTCCCAGGTTCTATAGCTCAATAGTAAAGTACATTGTTTGTCCTGGGTTCAGTTCCTGGCATCTCTAAGCAGGGCAGATAAATCTCCTCCCTGAAACCCTGGAGAGCCAATCCCATTTAGTGTAGACAATGACCCTGTTCAGACAACATGCCAAGCCATGATGGTTAAGTGTTTTGAACTAACCATGATGGCTTAGTGTGTCATGTGAAGAGCACTTCCCCTAACCTTCATAGCTACATAACCACAGTTTAACCATGCTCACTAACCACATGCTGCAAAAGGATTAGTGGCCCCAACTATGGCTTAGTGTGTTGTCTGAACAGGTCCAATACTGAACTAGGTGGACCCATTGTCTGACTCAGTATAAGGTAGCTTCCTATGTTCCTATGGCAGAGCCATGAGGCACTCTGTACGCAGCCTCCCAAGCACTTCCTGGAACATGACTTCATATAATAAGAACATAAGAGCCATGCTGGATCAGATCAAGGGTCCATCTAGTCCAGCATTCAGTTCTCACAGTGGCCAAACAGCTGTAGGCCAACAAGTAGGCCATGGGTGCAACAGCCCCCTGCCACCCTTCCTTTTGATATAATCTGCTGCCTGCAGCTATGTTGTAAAAGTTAAAGGTGGAGGGGGGAAGGTTTGTGAAAGCTAATTAAATCCTTTGCTGTGCTGAACCCACTGAACATCTGTAGAACTCAAAACTTCCAGTTTGGGGCAGTAAAATCAGATGCTGTATGAAATACAGCATTCCACAGGGAACTCCTCCTGCCCTGCCCTTTGCAAACCTTCATTGCAAGCAAGCCCCCACCAGTGGACATGTAAGAGTAGAAAGGTACAGAAAGAACAAAACAAAACAATGAGTTAACTATGGAAGAGAAGGTGGCAATATCTCCTATAGTTGAAAAGGCTTATTCCTTCATCCTACATCCTCTATTGCTCTGCCAGTGAAGTGAGTCCTAACATCTTCTAGTCACTGCGAGTTTGCTGAGCTTAGTAGGAAGAGGCAGGCTAGCATTAAGGCACTTGATGTCATTGGGGGCATCTCCAAAGATCCAGAACACAGGTGAGAAAATCCAGGACCCATGCCCAGGTATGCCTGAATATAACAAAGGCCATGCTTAAAATAAAGAGGTATGTAACTAGAGACAAGTAAGCAAAGAGCAGATTTAAGAAAACAGGAGGGACAAGCGTCTATAAATTATTCTTGGGACATAGTTCAGACATGCTATGGTTTTCTCATCCCCACAACAGAGCTGGGATTTGAACCTAGATCCCCAAATTCTAACCATAGCATATATGAAAATTATGATCAGTAATAATCATTCCAAGCCTTGATGGTGCACCATGTACATTGATGGTGCTATATAAATAAATAATAATAATAATAATTGATACATTTCCAATTCACTGAATATCCAAAAGGTGAATCTGACCCCCACTACCGAAGCAAAGGAACTTGGCTTTAGGCTGAGCTGCTGTGATACCACAGAACCTATCAGCTCACAGGTTATATAGGGTGACTATATGAAAAGGAGGACAGGGCTCCTGTATCTTTAACAGTTGCATAGAAAAGGGAATTTCAGCAGGTGTTATTTGTATATATGGAGAACCTGATGAAATTCCATCTTCGTCACAACAGTTAAAGATGCAGGAGCTATACTAGAGTGACCAGATTTAAAAGAGGGCAGGGCACCTGCAGCTTTAACTGTTGTGATGAAGAGGAAATTTCACCAGGTTCCCCATATATACTGAAATTTCTTTTTCAATACAACTATTAAAGATACAGGAGCCCTGTCCTCCTTTTCATATGGTCACCCTGGGTTATAGAAATGAACACCTGGAAATTCTAAGTATGATCACTTGAAACAAATCTTGGGAATGCCACAATAACTGAGGAGTAGAATGAAAACTAGATTTCTAATATAAGGCAGAATAACAGCATAAATATAGATAAGGATTTACCAGTGAGTAAGTTGCCAAGTAAGTCAGACATTTGTAATATCCTGGGTAGGGTGACCATATCAAAAAGAAGACAGGGCTCCTGTATTTTTCACAGTTGTATTGAAAAGGGAATTTCAGCAGATGTCATTTGCATGCATGCTCACCTGATGAAATTCCCTCTTCATCACAATAGTTAAAGCTGCAGGAGCCCTGCCCGATTTTGTATGTGGTCACTCTAGCTATACTAAATATACTGTCATGCATGATTTCTGATCAAGTGCACAAGTGTAGAAAAAAATACTCTCCATTTAGAAAAATACAGATGATTGGCTTATTGAGTGGTTACATGCAAACCATGTTAGATTACTACTTGATAAGTGGTTGTCTGAATTCACACTCAATTCAGATACACTGGAGCTGTAGAGAGATAACCTGAAAGGAACCTCCTAAACAAAGTATGGGGAAGCAGTCTATTACTAATCTCCCACATATTTTTTGAGGTAAATTGTATTCAAAATTGTTTAAGTGGGAATATATAGAATTGTTTAAAATTATTACATTCTTCTTCTTCTTTTGAGCTCAAACCCAATCTGTTATATGGTGGTTCCATTTCAAAAGAAAAATAATAACCAAATTATCTGTTTTAAATATTCAATTTGGAATTTGCTGGTTGGGATTCAGATGTGCAGTTTGAATACAGCTCATTGCAATCCAATTTCTTCCTATACCCAGTCTCTGTTTCACAGTCTCCAGGTAAGACGTGTGTTTAGAATTATCCAGTTTAGTTCCATTGAAAGTCTTAATCACAAAGTTAGGTTCATTGAAAAACAATCAGCATGCCAAGAGTTACACAAATGACTGCAAGGATTGGGACCCTGGACATGTGAGGAAGTAGAGACTAAAGTGTAATTTAGGGGGAAAGAGACAAGAACTTTAAGCAATGGTACATCATTGAGAAAACAGGCAAAATGTGCATTAGGAGCAATATCAGCCTTGGGTGGCACAAGCAATGGCCTCTCTCAAGTGAATACCATTGGAAAGGCTTTTTATTTGTAGATTAGGTCATATTTCATCCTATTTTATGGCAAAACTGTAGAGTCCAATCTTGTGTGTTCATCCAATTCCCGCTGTAACCCACTGCTATTACAGGACAAAATGAAGCTCTAATCACACACCTCAGGAATGACAAAAATGCACTTATAATTGTAACACATTGAAAAATTACCTGATAAAAATTGCTGAGTATCAAAAAGTTTGCATGTCTGCTCCCTTTCCAACTTGTTAGGCCTGTCACTGCAAAATGCCAGAGGCCCATCCCAATAGATCCTGCTTTGACAAAGTCTCTTAGCATAGAGCCCATCAGGTGTCATCCAGAGTAATACCCCCCTTTCCAGGTGACTTAGCAATTTCTCAGTTGTTTTCCTCTGGCTATGATCTTCCGGATAAGGGAACAGAACTGGTTCCGTGTTGCTGATCTCATAACTTTGGCCATGAAATATCCTACAGCCCTCAGGTCTTGAAGTTGTGACTTCTTTTACCAGAGTTTCATGGTAATACAGACAGATGTGCAGTCGACAATCTGAAATATATTTATACAACATTGATTTAGTGGTGTTAGACCTCAAGAGATGTGACTTCCATACACTCCCCAGATACACACTTATGGAATGAACCTAAGTTACTTATAGCTCAATCCTATCCTTGTTTGTGGAAGTAAGACCCACTGTGTTCAGTAAGCATGCAAATAATTGCAGCATGAATCGCAGCTTCAGTTCCTCATCTATTAAATGGGACTTCTATAATGACCTGCCTGTCAATGTTACTATGAGGAAGACAAAGATTAGGACTTGTGTCCTGCACATGTACACATACAAACAAAAAAGAGTGTACATAAATAATGTGGAATAAAGCAAAAATTAAAACTTTAAAACACAACATGATAAAACATAATATAAAAGCTTAACATGGGAAAAATTAAAACAATTTAAAACAGCTAAAAATCAGGTGAGCCAGTAAGTGAAGACTGGGCAGTTCTCAGGTAAGTAGTGACTGTTTTTAGAAACTATGATAGCCTTATCTCTCTGGAGAAAGTTGCATGTGAACCGCCCAGAGAGCTTCGGCTATTGGCTGTATAAAAATGTAATAAATAAAATAAAAATAAAATAAATGTCCATGTAGGACCCTGGAGTCCTCTCCTTGCCAGAAAGAGGCTTAATTGGAACAAGAGGTTAAGAATAAAGTATAATTCAAACAAACATTAGCATAAATTAAGCACATTTTTAAAGTTGAAAGAACTTCAAGCCCTTTTGAAAAACCTTTTGAAATTCAAATTCCAAAAATTGAATTTTGAATCCCAGTTGAAGAGCCAATTTTCATGAAGAGCATGCATATTCTGTTATGGTGCAATTCCAAAAACTCTTACTGGGGACTAAGTCCCATTAAACACAGTAGGACTTATTTCCCAGTAAAAACACATACAAGATTGTATCACACAGCGTGTAAATAGATTCGTTACAAAAATGCTTCTTGCAAAAAGTCTTAAACCAGAACATATCTATGGAAAAACAAGTGTTGATAAAATTTCACTGCTATCTTCTCACTGGAGCTCATGAGGGGGAGAGGGCAATGTATCTGGAAAGTTATGTTATTTCCCCCATCCCTCAAGCATTCATTGTGACATGCCAAATGTTGAATGGTTTACACACCTGCCAATGAAAGAGCTTCACCAGACCTTATGCTTGGCTCTATTGGGATCCCGGGAGTCTGTGCCTCAGGTGGTGCACAAGCATAAAAGGTTCCAGTGACCTGACAACCTGTTTTCACAAACCAAAAAAAATATATATTTTCACAATCTTGCCAAGCAATCCAAAACCCCTAGAGAGCCCCCCTCCCACTGCCGCCCAATTGCACACACCATTTTCTCCATCTGGAAAAAAAACTACTGACCCTTTTGACTTGAGTGCCTTTTATTTGTTTAAAAGTTTTCTATGCTGCTCTTAAGCATAGTTTAGAGGCTGGCTTGGAAAGCTTGGCATCTTGGGTGATGCATCTGATAACAGGTCTACATAAAAACCTGTTGACTATTTGACATGCCTCCAGCCGGAGAACATAGTGCACTAAAGGGAAACACCCAGTATGTTGTTGGGGTTCCATCATTAGTTTTAGAGATCCCAGTGCTATTGTGATTAACAGTATTGCATCAGTAGTCAGTTCTGATGGATTTCTTGTTACTCCTATATTTCTTCACACTAAGTGAAGTTGGAGATGTTTAAAACCGTCGCCTAACTTCAGAAGGGGCATAGCAGTGGCATGTTTTATTGATGTCTGTTGAGTTCTGGGCCTTACTTTATAGTAAGATTAGTATTTCAATCGAATGTGTATACTTAGAAATCAGTTCTGCTGAGTAAGGACAAGGGGTCGAATTCAAATCAGGGGTGAAAAAACAGGGGTGAGGAACCTTTTAATCCAAGGGCCAAAGTCCAATTTGGAATGCTCCTGACAGCATTCCATCAATGGGCATGACCAAAGGCAGAGTGATGAGGCCCAAAATGTGATTCTTACTCACAAGTAGGCATGTCTATTCACAAGTAAACGTAGTCAGAAGTAAGCAGGACTGAATCATTCAACAGCTTTCTCCCCTGATCCTAGCCTTTTTCCCTGGCAGGGAAAAGCTCTTATCTCCAATCAGAGAAATGCTCTTATCTCCTTTTTTCCACTTGCTGGGATGGGGCCTAGGACACAAGCTGGCTGACTGGCTGGCCCATTCCTATTTGCAAAATATTTTAAAATGGTTTATATGTTTAAATAAGGGTGAGGATGCACATATAAACCAGGGGTGAGGTTTGCCCTGTCCTGGCCCTTTGGGGCGAGATAACATTTTGCCTTTCTCAGCTGCTGCTTGGAGGAGCTGCTCCTTCATGCACCTTTTGTTGTCCCCATCGTGGGGGTGAGAGGTAGATGAAGGAAGACTCGAATGGCTCTGAGTCTCAAAATTCACTTGCCTTCACATCCCAACTGTTATCTCCAGGCCATAACTGGGAGCAGTGTACAGGGGAACTCCTCCAGATCAGAGATAACAGCAGGGCCCAGCCCTCTGGAGGAGTCCAAGAAGGCTCCATGAGCTATATGAAGCCCACATGCTGGAGGTTCCCCAAACTATGGTACATGTGGCACTGGAAAATAAAATTAATGTGGACTTCCCACCTAAAGCCCTAATGGGTAGTTTAGGAAAACCAGGAAAAACCCTCTCTTTTTTTCCAGGACATTGTTTGCCCTTAAGAAAAGGAATGCTGGGGGTGGGGGTGGGGACAAGGGTTGAATTTAATTTTCTGATATATATTTTTCTGGACTTTCACATCTCTACACAGGATAGATGAATTTTAAACCAAGAGTTTTAAGATGTCTTGATTGTTATTTTGACACTGTATTGGTTTTATATGCTCTTTTAATTAATTTTATGTATTTGATTTGTATTGTATTATTGTACTGTTGTTGCTGTTGTTGTTGTTATATGTCTTAGCTGGTATGTATGCTTATCAAACATTGCAATCTCTTTAAATGTTTTGTCTGTCTTTACCCATCATCTTTTTAACAGTAGAGTGCTCCCTGTGTGCAAGGCCAATTTGCAATTCTTAGAATCTGGATATCCATTCCTAGTCTATAGAATAGAAGCAATAATTTATTGCCCGTGTCAAAAATATCTTGGTATCTGTACCAATAGGACTGTGAGAGTTCAATAAACATCTCTAGGCACAATCCTAAGCAAATTTAGACAAGTGGCTGGGTCATGCTGAGAGCTGTAGGCCTTTTTCCTGTCTAAACTTGCATAGGATTGCACCCTAAGTATATCTAGTATATCTAAATATATTTAGTTCTGACAAATATGTACAACTTCCTTAAAGAAATTTCTATGCTTTTAAAGTAATTGGACTCATAATGGTATCAAGGAAGCATCTGGGGAGTGTTAACAGTACAAACCTGTGAAGTAAGTCTAATTGAATTCATTGGGGCTTATTTACAAGTAAATGTGCATAAGATTGCAGCCAAAATTGCATGATTTTAAGGACACATTCTACTCAAGAACTTTTAAGTTCCATTGTTTTGTCAGAAAGTTAAGCATGCACTTAACTCTCTCCAATGAAATCTGTGGGTCTTAGAAGAACTGAACTTTTGGTGGATCACGTATTAAATGGGTATTTATAATGTGTCTTTGCATTCTGTTGAAATAACTTGGATTTACTCATGAATAAGCATAAGTAGAATGGAAGCCAAAAATAAATAAAGGTAGTATCTTTTATTTGACTGATTTCCTTGCAAACTTTCAAGTTTATGAAACTCTGAAGAATAACAGATGTTTTCTCAACACCAAAAAGCTCTCATTACATTTATCATCAGAAGTCAACCCATTTTCCTTATACTTTGTCTTAGCCATTATTTTGAACCTGCATAGTCAAAGCATGCCAAATATCTACTGAGATTGTACAGTTTTCTTGTTCCAATTGCTTAATGTATTTGGTTAAGCAACATGAAACCTCAGAACATAATCCAAAGTTAACCAATTCCAAGTCCAATGGATTTCAGTGCTAGTGAGCCATGTAAGTGTTTCCTTTCTCGTAAATGTGATTTAGATGTGCTCACCTTTGGCTGCATTGTGTCCCTTTCATTTGTATTATTATAGGTCCTTGCTCTAGTGGGACCTCTGGAGCCTTAGCTAGACCTAAGGTTTATCCTGGGATCATCCCGGGGTCATCCCTGTTCATGTAAATGAGACACAGGAGATCCCGGGAGCAGGCAGGGACGACCCCGGGATGATCCCGGGATAAACCTTACGTCTAGCTAAGGCCTGAGGTACATATAGGGATGTTTCCCCACTTGCCAAGGCTAAGGCTTGTCCATTCATTTCAATGGAGGAGGGAAGCTTCATGCACAGAAAGGAACATAGGAAGCTGCCTTGCACTGAGTCATCTTATCAGTCCATGTAGCCCAGTATTGTCAACATTGACTGGCAGCAGCTCTCCAGGGTATCATGCAGGAGTTTTTTCCATCCCTACCTGGAGATGCCAGGAATCAAAACTAGGACCTTCTGCATGCAAAGCAGGTGCTCTACCACTGAACTACAGTCCCTCCCCAAAGGGATATATGCACAGAATTGTGTCCTCAATTGAAATGAATGAGGAAATTCACTTACTTAGTTGCTCCATGTTTACAGCTAGATACACATAGAGCACTGGATCCATCCATGGGTATGTCTAGACCATGCTTTATCCTGGGGATCACCCCAGGATCATCCCTGTGCATCCACATGACACACTGGGGATCCCGGGGGCAGGGAGGAAAAATCCCTGCATTTCCCCAGGATAAACAGGACGGCTTTAATCCTGACTTTTTCTGTGGTCTCGGGATCGTCCTGAGACTGCAGGAGGTGTGGGCAGCCATCCCAGTTTCCTCCTGGCTTCTCGCAAGTAAATGCAAGGAGCCAGGAACCAGGCATGGGGCACGGAGCTCCTCAGGCGCTCCGTGCCCATTGGGGATGGGTGGGAGAAACAGGATTAATTTTTTATATAAAAAAATAACCTCATCGTTGGAGTGTTCGAGCACTCATTGTCATTTAAAAATAAAAATAAAAATGGCAGCCGCAACATCCTCCTTCCTCCCAGGACATCGCGCGCTACATGTGGACTGAGGGGGAGGATCTCACGATCAGCATATCATGAGATTCTCCCTGCTCCCCTCCCCAGTGTAGGCATGCCCCATGACTTCTTTAGCAGTGTAAGTAAAACTGATCTTTTACTCTGTGTAAAATACTGGGATACTCTTACCATTTTGACATGCTGGACTTTGCCAGTGATGATTATGAGCTGCGAAAGGAATGCTTGGACACTGGTACGAAAGGTCAGAGTGTGACTGCTCCGGAACATATTCCCTCCAGTTACGGTCATGAGACACCATGTAGCTTGGCACCTGAGCATTTTATCAAAAATTACAAAATGATTTCATTGTGATCAGTTGCAGATAGAATCAATGCTAACTCCTCTTCAGCATTCCCTTTTTGACTGGATGTCATTCTAAAAATTACTTCCAAACACAAGAGGTCTCAGATAGGTTCGCTTAACAAAGAGCCTGCTTCCAGGCCAGTTTTAATTAACATTTTTCTGGAGACAGACTCAGCTATCTCCAGCACTGGGGCAGCCCTCCAGATGTTTTTTGGATTACAACTCCCATCAGGCCCAACTAGCATGGCCAGTGTTTAGGGGTTACAGGAGTTCTAGTCCAAAGTATCTGGAGGGCACTAGGTTGCCTACCCCTGCTCTAGCACAATCCAGATTAGAAATACATTCAGAAGTTAAGACCATTAATATTCAAGGGGCTCACTCTCATGTTAGCTGGGACAGGATTTCAGGCTAAATTGTTGCCTTTGTCCTCCCAAATTGCAGCACCATTATAGTCAAGGAAAAAAGGAAGAAGAGGAGATTCTGCCACTTCTTTGTTGGAATCCACACTAAAATTGAGCCTAGTTAATACCATCTGGTCCAATGGAGAGCAGGATCTTTTGTTTCCTGAAATTCACAGTCTGATTTAGATAGCTAAACTTCTTGCCTGTTCCCTAAATATTCCATGTATTGGAACCTCTCAAGCATTCTACATAGTTCCTGTTGAATGCTCATGGACAAGTAAAGCTGCCTTACACCAACTCTACTCTTCGTTCTGTCAATGGCAGCATCCCTCCAGGGTCACATGCAGAGGTTTCTCTTAGCGCCACTATGAGATGGGCTATGTAGTCTTAAAGAAATGCCTCCAGGTGTTGAACGTGGGACCAAAGAATTGCTTTTACCTGCAGGTTCTTCCCTAAAAATAATGATATGAAAATCCCTAAAATTAATGTAGATATGAAAAATAATGTAGCTGTGCATATGCAGCTAATCAAATTGCACAAATTTAGTGGGGGGTTAATTAAAAGCTCAACTGTGCAGTTACAGGAGGATGTAAGTATAGGAAATGTGTGAAGATTAGTACTGTGAAAGCAAGTGCACCACCCAGAGAGCTTCAGCTATTGGGCGGTATAAAAATGAAATAAATAAAAAATGAAAATGAAATAAATAAAACAGAAATGAAATTAAATGTGGCAAGAGTACTAGTATGGATACAAAATTTCTGATCCCAGCAGCACCTACATGAACTTTTTTCAGAACATTCCTTAATCTGTATTTCTTTGTTTCCTTTTCAATCTTATTGTGGACCAAGCATGAAACAGCTATAACATTTGTACATAATGATCCTTTGGCATACAAAACTAAAATTAATGCATGGTCTGTACCTGAGACGGTATTGAAGGGTATGGTGAATTCATGGTGTAAGCATTATTCATAATCATCTGTGGATCCTCCATACTAAGCTGTTTTGCACCTGTGTATATATAAATGAAAACAGGATGATTTACAGGATCTTGTGAGATAAGTAGCTTGCAAACAAAAATGACATCCTTAATGGTTAACTCCCACTTGTAATAAAAATGTTCCAAGTTAATTCATAGCAACGAAGCTCATGTGCATGCTTTACAGAGACTGAGAGGGAGAAATCTAGAATTCTGTCATTTGAAAACTATCTGTCACCAGAATAAGATATAAAATACATGCAAAATTGTCCTAATCACATAAAAGATTCGGGCCTAATATACACCAAGCAGGATATTGCACTATGAAAGTGGTATGATAGTGGTATATAAAAGGCAGGAGCCACACGAAGCATGATATAGCACTATGAAAGCGGTATATGGTATGTGTTAATGGGCCCCAACAGTTGTCAGCGCATTTCAATACCGCTATAAAGCGGCAGTGTGGCTCCTAACTTTTATATACCGCTTTCATAGTGCAATATCCTGCTTGGTGTAGATTAGGCCTCGGTTACAAAGTTTTGCAGGATGCCCTTAGTTAGTTATTTGAATCTTGAATTCACTAAAGCTCTGTTCTCTCATTCCCACTCACTCAATTCTAATTGAGGTGGGGGAGTAAAGTAGATGTGTTTGTTGGCTCTGCTCTCTGTCGCATCCCCAATGGCCTGTTGGTCCAGCATCTGTGCAATCAGGCTCCTAAATAGAATGGGAAGCCTACATGAACACATGGTACAGGAAACGGGAGTAGGGTTATAGGGAATGCAATGGAGGGCATGGGCCCAACAGGTGTGCCCCCATTCCACCCACACCCACATAAGATTGGGGTCGCATGAGGTCAACAAGTGAATAGAGGTTAAGTGTATCCAGTTCATTGTAACCCTGTACAAAAGTGCATTAGATGCTCATACTAGCAAACACAATTGCTTGAAATAATTATAGAACTGCTTATCCTCTCTGCTGACCCCCTGCACCATCCAAAAAAAGGAGATTGTTCTGTATAATGCAAACTACCCTACCTTTTTTTGCTCCTTCTGGTACTATCCTGTATACTTTATATGGGTCTGATATATCCAGCTGGCTTCTTTCAACTAGTTCTTCGAAGTCATTGCTTTTGTTCAAAGCACAGCGCAGCCTTGTCTTCCAAGTAGGAGGGTCTGGCTTATCAATGCCTTCTCTAAACTTTCCTTTAAAGAGAGCCCAAGCCTGAAAATATTGACAATTGGTTAACAAAAAGTTTTGTTTAATCAAACAAAACATAGTATTTATCTATAAGCAATAATACAAATTGTACAGCTATTTCTCCTACTGCCAGAGCAAGGGGGATCAACCTCCTTCAGTCCATGAAACAAATTAAATTTTAAAGAAGTTCTCAGGGCCACATTCCAGTGTTAGGCAGGGCAAAAGGGTCTGGGCCAAAAGCAAAATGAGTGTATGTGTGGTGCTGGTGGTGGGAAAATACCCCAATACCAGCATATTGTAACTTTAAAACACTTATGTCAGTATTTAAGCCTTGGGTGAGGTTTTTCAGCCTTTTAGAATGGGGCAAACAGGATAGCACAAAAGCTAGAAAACCACCAAATTGGTGGTTGGGGGCATCAGTGATTGGGGGAAAGGGAGTGTGGCCATCTGGGGAACCCTGGAAAGATGGATTATCAATACAGGACAAACTATAGTAGTAGGATCCGGGGGGGGGGGGGGGAACCAGCAGTAAAAGAGTAAGATGCAGTTCCAAGAGTCATAGGGGTCATCTACACTAAGCATGATATTCCACTATGAAAGTGGTATGAAAGTGGTATATAAAAGGCAGGAGCCACACTAGTGCTTTATTGAAGTGCACTGCAGGATCTACACTACTGCTTTATAGTGGTAATGAAGTGCACTGACAACTGGTGGGGCCCATGACACAACTACACCAAGCAGGATATGACACTATGAAAGTGGTATGAAAGTGGTATATGGCATGTGTCAATGGGCCCCAACAGTTGTCATTGCACTTCAATACCACTGTAAAGCAGTAGTGTGGCTCCTGAATTTTATATACTGCTTTCATACCACTTTCATAGTAGAATATCTGCTTGGTGTAGATGAGCCCATAGTCGCTACTTTAGTTCTACAGGAAGAATGTAGTTGGGTAGTGTGTAATTTTCAAAAGCTGCGTTCTCCATGCTCCTTTATTTACTTCTCAGGAAAACAGCATGGAGTAGCCACATGTTTTTCAGCATGAAGTCAGGTTGCCAGTTCACAACATGGAATCCTTTCTGTTTCTTAAACACTGCTGAAGCTATGACAGAGGATGCATCTGCAGCTACTCTGTACAGCACCATGTACATTGATGGTGCTATATAAATAAATAAATAATAATAATAATAATAATACTCTGAGTGTTGCAGGATTTGAGCCCTGCTTGCAGAGAATTGGCAATGAACACAAGGATGGAAGGCCAATGAAAACTCATATTTCGTATCACAGGGTTGGATCCAGGATCTGCCTTCGACAAGAGGAAGGAACCTTTTGCGAGAGGAAGGGCTCAGCTCGAAGGTCCCTCCACCTGATTTTTGGGGAGCCCTCTTCCCTATACAAACCACAGTTCACCCGGGTCTTCTGACTCTCTGTGTAGCGTTTTCAGGGGGCTAGAGGGGCTGCACAGTGTAGTTGATCCAGTGTAATCTAGATCCAGTCCATTAACTTCATAAAAATATGTACTATTGGTATATATCACCCACATAGTATCTATAAAAACATATGCTAAAATATCTGTATAATGCTGCCCCAATTATTCTGTTGCACCAGCAGCTTTGTCAGCCTCAGTCCTCATCTGTAAAATGGGAATAATTCTGTCCTACCTCATTGGATTGTTATTCAGAAAGTATAAGATTCAGTAAAGCATTTTGTACAGTTAAGGAATGCTAAATTATAAAATAACACTATGTAATAAACATCACCCCACCCCCACCCCAAATTCTTTTGAGAGTGTAGATGCATGAAATTTCAGCTTAGATCTGGGCTGGATCTGGAATCTGCCTGGAAGGAACC